>NW_025048726.1:840000-1061682 GCF_018831695.1 Puntigrus tetrazona
AAGATTCAGTCTGGAACGAAGTCAGATCTTTGCTGGATTCAGTCTGGATTCAGGTGAGCAGCTCCAGCACCAAAACTGTTGGAAACTTTTTTAGCTTCTTTTTAAGAAGAGACCAGGAGATTCTTGGTAAAGCAGGAGTTTGTATTTATTCCGTTGCTGTAGTCATCTGCAAGAAGAAATCTTCAAGCAAATCTCCAAGAAATCTCCAAGGTATAGGTGCTAGAGAGAACACTTGACTTGGGACACCTACCAAATGTTCAAGAACTGAAAGACAAAAGATAACTTTCTCAGGGCTTGGGCTTCCTGCTCTTAGCGTGTAAATCACAATACACATTTAGCTTATACCGTTATATTGGAATCTGTGTTTAACCTTTTATAAATTTGTAATACAACAAAAACATGTTAAAATGTTTCTCTTCTGTGATCATGAAGCTGAATTTTCAGCATCATTACTCACACAATCATTCAGAAATCATTCTAATATGCTGATTTGATCATCAAGAACATTTTGTCTTATTATGAAAATAGAAAATAGCTATACTACTTAAAATAGTCTGTGTGTGTGTGTGTGTGTGTGTAAACCCTGAAATATTATTAAATGGTTCAAAAGTACAGCATTTACGTAAAGGTGCAGTATGCAAGATTGACAGCTAGTGGTTTAATAGGGTACTGCAAAAACAAAGGCATCCCAGAGACATTTCAGAGTCAAGCATTATTTCTCAGAGAAACAGCTATGACTACAAACATGTTATTTTTGGCATTAGGCAAAAACGGACACACAGCACCTTACAAATCCTCACAGATACCCTTTTTCTCTAAGAAGGAACATTGTTGTGAGGATACTACCTTTTCTAGTATCTCTGACAAAAGCAGGATTTGTGATCGGTCTGTAATTAATCCATGAATTAGTTGTTGTTTTTGGGACATATCCTAATGACAGTTGATAATATTATGAAAAGGATCTATCTGACAGCACCTCTTTTAGTAGTTTACATTAAATAGGGTCTAACACACAAGTTGTTGGTTTAGAAGATTTAACAGTTCTTCCTCTTCTATGGTAGAGAATAAATTGGATCTATAGTGCACATCTGATGTTGATACTGACAGCTGCATGGTTACAATATAATCTCTGATAGTTAGCCACTGTACTCAATAAGACTTTCCTCTAGAAGAGAGTATTTTCCCACCAAGCAATACGAAATACCTTTAGTTTTGTCTTCATGAGACGGTGCTGCTCTCTTTCGGGCACGAGTGTGCTGATTATACCTCTGTGTCAGACGGTTTTCTTTACTCTTCTTTAAGCGCAGGTAAGCAACCATATCTAAAGTGCTAGAAAAGACCATAGTTTGTTACATCATTCAAACGATTGGATAGAAACACAACAAGCGATACAACTGTGACTCTTCAAACAGTCTGTGATGCACACTCCACACACCACTGTCAAAGAAATCGTATCCCTTCCTCCAGCTCTCTTTGACGTCTACATCCCAGCGCTGTGTTTCCGAGTCAAACCCCTCTGAACCCAGAATGCAACAATGCACGTCGAATCTCTCTGGATTAGCAGGAAGTGAAGAATGTGAGGGAAACGGTAAAGACATGAGTGAGAAAGCTCAAGATGGCGCCGTTGAGTTCGGCTGCCGTCACGACCGCTCCTGCAAAACTTTTTGTTTTTCTTTTAATTTTTAGTATTTTGGACAGTCTGCGCGGTTTTCTTTATATAAGATGGCTATTATTACATACGACCGAGCCACTCTTATATCTATTGGTGTACAATGCACCCAACTTTCGCCGTTTTTAAACCCGGACCCATGCTGGCCGAGCGAGATCCTGACGAAGACAAAAGGACGCGACCCGCACCGGCGTCCACGAGGGAAACGAGCCGGCGTCAGGAACAGGTTGAGGGCACGCTCACACCGCGCTCCCCTACCTAGTGTCCTGTTAGCCAACGTCCAGTCTCTGGAAAACAAGCTCGATGACCTCAGGGCAAGGATCAAGTTCCAGAGAGACATTCGGGACTGCAACCTCCTCTGCTTCACCGAGACATGGCTGAACCCAGCGGTACCGGACCACGCCATACAACCGGCCGAGTTTTTCTCCGTTTACCGCATGGACAGAACAATGGAGTCGGGGAAGACACGGGGAGGTGGAGTGTGTCTGATGGTGAACAACCGCTGGTGCGACAGCGCGAGCGTTGTTCTTCTCTCACGCTCCTGCACACCAAACCTGGAACTTCTGACCATCAAATGTCGCCCTTTCTATCTTCCACGGAATTCAGCTCGGTCATAGTCAGCGCCGTTTATATTCCACCTCAAGCGGACACGGACGCTGCAATATGGGATTTACACGACCACCTCACAACACACCAGACACAGCACCGACGCCGCACTCATTGTGCTGGGGATTTTAACAGTGCAAACCTCAAGCGCGCACTGCCGAACTTTCACCAGCACATCACCTGCCCCACCAGGGGCGAAAGGACACTGGATCACTGTTACACACCCTTCAGAGAGAGCTACAAGGCAAAATCATGCCCACCGTTTGGTAAATCGGACCATGCCGCCATTTTCCTCGTACCTGTTTACAAACAGAGGCTGAAACAGGAAGCCCGGTACAGAGGGAGGTGTCACGCTGGTCTGACCATTCGTGGCCGCTCTGCAGGACGCTTTGGATGACGCAGACTGGGCCATGTTCAGGTGTAGCTCCGAGGACGTCAACGTGTTCACGGAAGCGGTGGTGGGATTCATCGAAACTAGCGGATGACACGGTAGAGAAAACCGTCATCAGGACGTTTCCCAACCAGAAGCCGTGGGTAGACAAAACTATCCGCGACTCTCTGAGATCCCGCGCTCCGCAGCCTATAATGGGGGATTGTCAACGGGATATGTCTGAATACAAGGCTGCGTCATACGCGGCGTGCGCAGAGCGGTAAAGGAGGCAAAGAGGCGCTACGGGGGAAACTTGAGTCACAGTTTCAACACAGTGACTCTAGGAGCCTTTGGCAGGGACTGAGAAACATCACGGACTATAAAACGCCAACCTCCAGAGTGGAGAGCGCGGATGCTTCTCTGGCAGACGAGCTAAACACCTTTATGCTCGTTTCGAGGCTGCAGCTAATCACGCTAATCACGCTTAGCGCCGCTAGCGCATGATGAACAGCACACGCACGCCGAGAGAGCCGGAGAGGAAATCGCGTTCACCATTTGGAGCACGACGTAAGGAGGGCATTCAGGAGAGTGAACACCAGGAAGGCAGCAGGACCTGACGGCATCACAGGTCGGGTTCTGAGAGCCTGTGCTGACCAGCTAGCACCGGTGTTCACTGAGATATTTAATCTCTCCCTGAAACAGTCTGTAGTCCCTCGTGTTTCAAAGAGTCCATCATTGTTCCTGTGCCGAAGAAACCTCAACCATCTTGCCTTAATGATTACCGCCCTGTAGCTCTGACGTCTGTAGTGATGAAGTGCTTCGAGAGACTCGACAGAGACTTCATCACCGCATCACTACCGGACACACTCGACCCACTACAGTTTGCTTACCGCCAAAACCGGTCTACGGAGGATGCCATCACACACCTCCTCCACACAACCACAAGCCACCTGGATTTTAGGAAAGGGAACTATGTGAAAATGCTGTTCGTGGACTATAGTTCAGCGTTCAACACCATAGTTCCCTCCACGCTCACCACCGAAGTTGGAGGTCCTGGGACTCAGCCCATCATCCCTGCGTCACTGGATCACCAACTTCCTGACCGACAGACCACAAGCCGTACGGATGGGAAAACACACCTCATCCTCCCTCACCCTCAGCACTGGAGCCCCTCAGGGTTGTGTTCTGAGCCCCCTGCTGTACTCGCTGTACACACATGACTGTGTGGCCACTACAAACTCCACCACCATCATTAAATTTGCTGACGACACTGTCGTGGTGGGCCTGATCTCCAACAACGATGAGATGGCCTACCTTCAGGAGATCAACAACCTGGAGAGATGGTGTCAGGAGAACAATCTTCTCCTGAACGTCAGCAAAACAAAGGAGTTAATAGTGGACTTCAGCACGAAGCAGGTGCGCTCTTACCATCCCATCAAGATCGACGGGACCCCAGTGGAGAGAGTGGACAGTTTCGGTACCTGGGTGTTCACATCACGCAGGACCTGTCTTGGTCCTGTCACATCAACACCCTGGTGAAGAAGGCCCGGCAGCGTCTATACCATCTGAGGCGCTTAAGGGACTTCAGACTCCCATCTCAGGTGCACAGGAACTTTTACACCTGCACCATCGAGAGAGTCCTGACGGGAAACATCACCTCCTGGTTTGGAAACAGCACCATGCAGGACAGGCGAGCTCTCCAGAAGGTGGTGCGGTCAGCTGAGCGCACCATCCGCACTGAGCTCCCTGTGCTGCAGCACATCTACAACAAGCGGTGCTGTACCAGGGCCAGGAAGATCGTGGAAGACCTCAGCCATCCCAACAATGGACTCTTTTCTCTGCTGCGTTCAGGAAAGCGCTTTCGTTCCCTGAAGGCAAACACAGAGAGAATGAGGAGGAGCTTCTTCCATGAGGCCATTCGGAGTCTGAACCAGAGAACACCCAGCACCTAAATACCGGAATTCCCATGTTCACCCCTCTTTCCCCAGATACTCGCCACTTACATTTGGACAATTGCACTAGCCACTTTGCACTGGACATTGCACAGCCACTTTTTACACTTACACTTTACACTTTATATCTTATACTTTATATTTATATTCTATTTTATTTTATTTTTTATATTCTACTTTGCACACTTCTTTTTATATATATTTCTTATATTTTATATTTATATATACATTTAAATTTGTTTCTATTTTGATGCTGGTCGGTTGTAAAGAACATTTCACTGCATGTCGTACCATGTATGTATGTGTATGTGACAAATAAAATTTGAATTTGATTTGAATTTGAAAGCTTGTGTATGTTCAATGTGATGACAGTCTCACCAGAATAAATTCAGATCTGGACAGATCTCGGTCAGATCGACTCAGACAGTGCAGCACAGCGTCATGAAGAGACGTCTTCTCGAGAAGAATCTGCACAACACACACCACAGACACACATTAGGAGTGTGTGAGAGAAGTTACTGAAGGATGAAAAAAAAGACTAGGATTTTCTTTCCAGCATGATCTCCCCTCCTTTCTCTCTATTAATATTGTGTTCTATAGAGGAGCTTTATGGAGTTTTTCATGGAATTTTTGCCTGTTTATTATAATGCCAAGCTGCTTTGAAACAAAAATATGTAAGTATTAGCAACTTTACATGGCCACTCAATCTAATGTTAACCCAGAGAAATGTGGAGACAGATAGAGGCTCACTTGTGTTTAAGATACTGCTCATTTTTTGGTCAAACAAATAAGAGTAAAATAAGAGTGTCTGTAAAAGCTACATTTATTTACATGCATTCTCAGATCGTGTAATCCATATGAAACATGTATACAGGCGGATCACTACTGAAGAGATGACAAGTCTGTGTCACCTACTTCAAAGAAAACATTACTTTATCAAAATATTACAACGGTAATGTAGTCTCCTTACTGTTTAGACACTTTCATAATCATAACTTGTGCGCTTGAACGGTTATGGGCAATTAAAGGTTTTATGAGGGCAATTAAAGGCTCATAATAATGATCATTTGAATGGTTTATTAATAATTGTGCGATTAGTCGACTAATGCTTAAAATTACTGATTACTGGTCAACCAGAAAAATCCTTATTCGGGACAGCCCAAATTATTACAAGCTAACCGTTTGGGCTAAAGTAAGGTGAACGTTTTGAACACCAGCTGGTTATGTACTTGCTCAAATATTGATTCTGGGGCATTTTTAACCAAAAAAAGTTACGCACTGCAGCTTTAATCATTTCACATGCGTTTCAGTTAAGTTCTTTGACACAATGAGATCACACACACACACGCACACACACACACACACACACACACACACATTTGTGCACATGTTCTTAGCTATGCACACATAACTCAGTACCTGACAGCAGTGATTCTGCTCTGGATTCAGGGTCTTTCTTGGACACAGCAGCAGAGGACGGCCGTGAAGGACAGACTGACACCTGCTGGTCAAACCTCGTAACACAGGTCCTGTAACAGAGCAACAGTTGACATGAATGTGAGTGGAGCCTAATAATAAAGGTCTGAGTGTGTGTCATCAGAACAATTCAGTCAGACATTGTCTCAAGGTCAGTATCATTGAACCTTCTTGTCTGTGCTTCCCTTCCAGCAGCTGCAGATTCAGATTCGACAAACTGGTTCGGCTGGGGCTTAACACTTCGTTGTGCAACTGGCTGCTGGACTTCCTGACCGGGAGACCTCAGGCAGCATGGGTCGGCAGTAACACATTCAGCACCATCACACTTAACACTGGGTCTCCTCAAGGATGAGTGCCGAGCTCCCTCCTCTTCACCCTGCTGACCCACGACTGCACTCCGTCACACAGCTCCAATCTCTTCATTAAGTTTGCGGATGACACGACTGTGGTGGATCTCAACAGAGATGAGACAAACTACAGGAGCGAGGTGAGCCGCCTGGCTGAACGTGGAGAAGACGAAGGAGACTGTTGTTGACTTCAGGAGAGTGAACACCCAGCATGCTACTCTGCGGTTGTGGAGAGTGGAGAACAGCACCAACTTCCTGGGTGTTCACATCACAGAGGACCTCTCCTGGACAAACTACTCCACAGCACTGGCCAGGAAAGCACAGCAGCACCTCCGCAAACTGAGAAGAGCCAGAGCCCGGCCCCATCATGTGCACCTTCTACAGAGGCACCATTGAGAGCATCCTGACCAGCTGCATCACTGTGTGGTACGGCGCCTGCAACGCGTCCTGCCGATAGACACTCCAGCGCATAGTGAGAGCAGCTGAGAAGATCGTTGGTGTCTCTCTCCCTTCCCTCCAGGACATTTACAACACAAAGCTCTTAACGTTGCAGGTGACCCTACCCACCCGACACACAGCTGCCATCAGGGGAGGAGACTGCGGAGTCTACAGGCTAGGACCAGTAGACTGAAGGACAGCTTCATACATCAGGCTGTCAGGAAGCTGAACTCTCTCCCGTCCCACCCTCCTCTCCTTGACTCCACTCACCACTGACCCTCATCCCTCTCATTCCAGGAGCCCAGTTAAACGCTGGCCTGCTCTCTGAGCACATTTACACTGACAAGCTGTTTGCACTACTTTCTATTTGCACTGGTTTCACTCAAATCTGCCAAGTGCCTTTATTGATTTATCTCTACTGTCAATATCTGTATAGCTTGTGCGTGATTGTATAGCTGTTTCTTATATGTAGTTTTATCTGTAACTTTTTGATATTTTCATATTTCATATTTTACTTTACTGTGCACCTAGGGTCTGAGAGAAACGCAATTTCAATTCTCTGTATGTAAGAACTGTATGTGTGGTATAATTGACAATAAAGCAGACTTGACTGCTTGACTCTCTTTCTGTCCTTCATTCATTCCTTTCTTAACTCTTTCTTTTATCAGTGAAGCTGACATAATGAAACTGAATATACATAAAGACTGGGATATACTGCCTTTAGGAGTTACACAGTTTAACTGCTGAATGAACAAACAATGTCAGATCATTTCAAAACTGCTGTTTATTCATTTGTACCGCATATTAATTTAAACTAAAACGTATAATATACAATATTTTGTATCCTAAGCCTTAAAAATAGCAGAATGTATCACTTAAAGGGTAATAAAACACACACACACACACACACACACACACACACACACACATACTGTCAGTCTCTCTCCAAACGCATCGTATCACTGAATGACACCCTGCCTCTGTAAATGTACGGGCTTTATACAAATATATGCATGTTAAATGTAACAAATGTTTCAATGATATTCATAATGAATGTAAGTAATAATTATGTACAATCTATTCAATGAATTTATAAAACCACAAGCCGATGACACAGCACAACCTTTTTACAAACCAGCTGAAAAGTTTAGTCTATTACATAAACAGTATTAATTCTATTTACAATTCGTCGAGTGCCTCAGTCTGTTCCTGTTATTCTTATTCACACACTGTCTGCTCTAATTGTTAAAACTCCTATTTTTCTAGTTTATCCGATCTCTGGCTCTGGTTTCTGCTGGTGCTGTGTGTTCAGCTCCTCCAGGATCCACACAGAGCCCCTCACAGACTGAAGCAGACGATTTCTGGAGGTGACCAGGAAGCTGTTCCCTGCACTTCCTGTGTCACTCCTGCTCTCCCTATACCAACAGTCAAAAGCATTGATCTAGACTGATCCTAACGACACGATCGAAAAGTGTGTGTCACTGGCCTTACACCTGTTCATTGTAACCAGGGGTGGCTCTCAATGTCGTCTGATGCCGATGCACTGAGACACCAGCGAATCAGCTGACGGCACTCTGTTACACAGAACACAGTCTTCAGCAACACAAAAGCACACGCTTCACCTGGATCTGGACGTGATGTCTGTCTCTTGCCTGTAGACAGCTCTCTAGGGAAGGTCAGCCTGCTTTTGGAGGTGACCCGGCGTGCTCCTCTGAAGGAAACAGCCGCACAGGATGCTGTAGAGCGTCACCCGACAGACCAAACCGTAGCGGTCCGGCGTGATAGCGCTGCCGCCGAAACCACTCAGGAGGGGCGTATTCAAGAGTGCCTGAGAGACACAACAAGACCACAAACGTCCGATCAAAATCTTCCCTTTGCTGTTCACAAACACAGATCACTGCAGTGAGATCAAAGCAACCTGCAAAGTGTCGGTAGGCCGAGTCTTGCAGCAGATCTCCACAGCCGAAGTCCAGCAGCTTGATGTCATGCGAGTCTGTGGAGATCAGCAGATTCTCGGTTTGACGCCCCGGTGCAGGACTCGCGGCTCTCGCAGTGTTTCAGAGCGCCGATCAGCTGCAGCAGGACTTTCTTAGCCAGACTCTCCTCCAGACATCCGTTCTCCTCGCAGAAACTCTGGAGATCTTGGCAGGGAACGGGACGCTCCAGGATCATGGTGTAGCGTCTGCGATGGTCGAACCACTCCAACAGCTGCAGGACGTTTGGGCAGGCAGGAGCCGAATTGACCAGGGTCATCAACGCCACCTCCAGCGGCAGCAGACCCTGACCTTCCTGCAGAGACCAAAGATCCGTTACATCCAGAGCTGAATGCAGATGAGACAGAACAACGGATTCACCCTCAACTCACAACTTGCAGCTTCTCAGGCGACCTGCTTTTACAAGCGTACTTGATGGCAACCTGTGAACAAATAAACTCGCGAGTAAATCACGCATTCGCTGATATCGCCATTTCTAAAAGCTGTTTGAATGAAGCAGGAAGGAAATGTCTTACTGGCAGTCTGTCGGACCTGCGTATCCCAGCATGCACCGAGCCGAATCCACCTCGCCCCAGCAATGGGCCCTTGGCATACGCTTCTGAAACACACAAGAAACGTCTTCAAGAGAGAACATAAACCTGTGAAAGAGTGTTAGTTTAATGCACCCGAAGAAGATGTTCTTTAATATTTGGGCATATTTCTGACCTCTGCGGGAGCGTTTGGCTGGTCTTCTGCTGGAGGTGGAAGTCTGTTCATCCTCCTGGCCGCCGCTCTGCCGCTTCCTCTTCCTGTGAGGCTGACCTGTGGACACAGAAACAAGTGTCAAGTCAGAAGGCAGAGGTGCGACGTGTCCTGGTAGCTCTTGGCTCAGGGGCTGCTCTGGGTTTGGCAGCGGATCCGGATCACGATCACCAGAGCCTCGTCTCCCATCCTCCTGAGCGGCCGTCTGAGTGAAAGCAGCACTCCTGGATCTGGAGCGGCCCGTGGCTGAAATATTACACACTTACAATACTTCATACAGTCATCAACATCAGTGTTCACGTCAAATGTGTTACTTTCTTCAACTTTCTGTTGATAAATAAGTAGCTCAAACCCTTATAATCACAACAGAATAAAACTCATACTTAAGACAACCATTTTGAACCTGGGACATGGGAAAAATATTCACATGATCACTTAGCTGGGCAAAATAATAGGTTAACTTGCACACGCTTTATCATGTAAATACCATACATACCATAATAAATAGCCATAATAATTATGAATTAAAACACATACCTCGTCTTTCACTCATGTGAGCCATTGACAACCTCCTCCAAACAAAAAACAGGGAAAAAAAATTAAATAAAATTAAATACTCTTTTAAAAAAATAAACACAAAATTAAAAATAATAAACAAAGTAAACAAAACGACAAACTCCAAATGATACGAGAACAAAAGTGCCTGCAGAAATAAGATTAAGTTAACGTTAGTGTTTTTAAGCAAATAACTTAAGTTAAAACTCTCGTCAAAGAAAATCTCCGCCTGAAATAAAAGTCTTCTTGTCAGGAATCCTCCGATGAGCTTCAGAAAGCACAAGATCTGTCAGAAAATACTCCTTAAATGTCTCAGATAGCGATGGGTTTGAATGTTTATATTTTCGGTCAGAAGTCAACTGGCGTCGCCATAGCAACTAAAACGTGAACGCAGCGTCGCCAGCCAGCGTCTCAGCACTTATTCGTTTATTATAATATAACATTTATAATAGTTGTAACATCATTTTTCGTCATTTTAAATAGTTTTTAAGTTTCGTTTTTATATTAATGTGCGCTTTTAAATGAATCGAATCAATGATTCAGTTGTCCATTCATAAAGACTCCTGAATGAATCATCCGTTTAAACGAATCAACTGAATGAACGATTCAGTGATAAAAATCAGTGATTTGCCGCCACCTGCTGGCAGTTTTAGTTTCATTTGTATATTTGTATGATTTCATTTCATATTTCCGTATTCAGAATTTTAGATTTAAAACATTCATCTCAACAAGAATTATATTTAATTGCACTCATGTCACCTCCGAGCCTCATTAAACGTCTGGAAATACATCTACAAGTCACTTTGTGCTCTCCTGTGCACCTCTGTAGTACTCATTCATTTTGTTAATAGTGATTTCATATGACTGGTCATTTATTCTTCGCATTCTACTGCTTCTTAATCTATAGTTTTTATTCGCAATTTTACGTTTTATTTGCTGTTTTACTCTTTAATTGATAAAACTGACCTAACGTGAAGATGAAAGGTGATATTTTAAAAGCCATAAACACATATGATTCTATACCTATTTATAAAATTTCATTTAATTTCAATACTTTCACTCCTCGTTGTTGTAACACAGTGATTGATATAAACAACAGATGGAGCTGAAAGATCATTTCTGACACATCTGAATATCACAAACGCTCATCAAGTCATTTATGATTAATAATGGGCTGTTTTTAATTTTCCTCAATTTAATTATTTATTTAGAGATCATAGCATATTTATAACCTCACTTCCAGCCTTTTACACCACTTGATTAATAAGTTATATATCTGTCTTTTAGACTGAGATGAATGACATTGATCAAAAGCAGTGTGTAATATTCCGTGTCTTAGACTGAATGCAGTTTAATGGAGATCGACCAGGTTGATTTTTCTATGTTTCTTAAGGAAGATTCATCATGAATACAGTTTAAACTGTTCTATTCTATTCTATACTACTTAAATATATTTTTGAATATGTTGAAAACTTTTTTAGCTTCTTTTTAAGAAGAGATCAGAGAGTCTTGTAAAGCAGGAGTTTGTTTTATTTCGTTGCTGTAGTCATCTGCAAGAAGTCTTCAAGAAATCTTTAAGAAAATCGTCAATCAAATCTCCAAGAAAATCTTCAAGAAATCTCCAAAAAAAAAAAATCTAACTAAAACCTATATATATATATATATATATATATATATATATATATATATATATATATATATATATATATATATATATATATATATATATGTTTCAAGGGGAGCAGTACATAGAGGTGGAGACCATTAAAACTAAAAGTATGCAAATGCAGAACAGGAACTTAGCCCAGAACAGGAACTTTCCCGATCCTTGATCTATTTAGCATCCAAGTGTCTTTCAAATGCATAGGTGCTAGAGAGCACACTTGACTTGGGACACCTACCAAATGTTCAAGAACTGAAAGACAAAAGATAACTTTCTCAGGGCTTGGGCTTCCTGCTCTTAGCATGTAAATCACAATACACATTTAGCTTATACCGTTATATTGGAATCTCACAGAACACAAATTTAATGCAAATTTAAAATTTGTAATAGTTCTTTTCAGAACCATAACTCTTGACAAATACGACATGGATGGTAATATGTTGTACAAAACTACATGATGTAGCACACAATCATGTAGCATAAGAGTGGAAGTCCTGAAGCCCATGGCGTCTGAATAACTGTGACGTCTGTTTCCTGTAGTCCATTTCCCTGTAGACTCATTCGGATGACTCTTTGTCCTCATGAAGCTTGTTCATGGATGTCTGAGGTGAAACTTTAAATCAGGGTGCTGCATATGAGATGACATGTACCGGAAACACAAGAAAACAAAGAAACAGCAGACCAGCAGTATTCGTGCATATTGACATTTTTTGACTTCTGGTGATCGTATAGTGGTTTTGTTGACCTAGTCTTCAGTCATTTGACACCTATGGACCAGTGAGGTAAGGATGGACTAGTGGACGGGGAAAAACCTATGAGGATAATCTTCACCGCAGGGTCGGCCCCCGAGGCCTGTTGCGTTCAGTTCTTCCTGGGCTCCTCACTGGTCTATGTGTCCTAGTCTGTCCCTGTAAGTGATTTGTAAACCTTTATTGTAAAAACATCTTCATCCTCCAATGAAACATCAGTCGTAGCAAACATCATAACATAGAGGATGGGTGTGATTGGAGTGTGCTGTAGCATAACTTTGAAGGCTGTGAGTGTACTTAACTAGCATTCTCTCAACAGCTAACACCTGAGCAAACTGCTCCAACAGTTGGGTAAAGTGGGCAGGGGCTGCTTCAGAGTAGCTAGCAGACTGAGTAGGAGCTGGGTAAAGCTGTTCATTTCTCCTAAAGTCTTTTTGCCTTTCCTGCACTCTTTCATCCAGTGTCCAGATTTCCCACAGTAATGGCAATTGCCCTCCCTCTTAGGACATTTACCTTTCTGCCGGTTCTCTGTGTTGACCTTAAAGGACGCTGCTGCAATCCTTACTCTGGCTTTAACATCAGAGTCTCTTTCCCATGTAGCTAGTGTGTTTAGGTTAGTTATGAGAGTTTTGATAGACCAAGTTAGATCTAGAAAAGGCAAGGCTTTTTCTGTCCTTCTTTCTGAACTCCTTCTCTCAGCTCATCTTTACTGGCATGTTGTAGCTCAGAAGTAACAGCTGACTCAAAACTATTGAATTCAGATTTGGTTAGAATTTGTGACATTGGCTGTGTGACTTCTGCCAACGACATGTCGTGAGAGACGCATTTTGCTAATTAAGGCTCTTCTAAATTCAGGAAAATGTGTACGTGCTGAGGGTAAGCTCTGGGATGTTTTCTCTATATCTTTAGGTCCAAGCATTTTTGCAGTTGTTTGGACCTGGAAAACAGAAGAGTTGGGAGGAACACTTTCAATTCCCTCAATTCCCTGAGATCTTCTCCTAGCACCACACACCTTCACTGAATCTACAGACACCTCAGTTACTGATGTGAGGGCTACCTCAGTTTCAAGGAAAGCTTGCGAGTCAGGATAAGTGCTATCAGGCTGACTAACTTCCATCTCCGTTTTTCTGAAGCTTTGTTGCGATTTAATTTCTTTGTCAAAGCAGATATCCTAGCACGTAGCTCTTGGTTCTGTTCCTCTAGTTCTGAGATGCGCTGAGATTGTTGTGTAGCTAGTGCTAAGCCAAATTCTCTGTGGCAACAGATAATGCCTTTCAAATTGTTCTCACGTAAACATGCTCCTAAAACCTTTTTACACTCCTCTACAGACCAAGTCTTGTCTGGACGGATCTTATATTTCTGAGTTAGCTCTTGTCTAACTTCCTCAGTAATTATAAGGTCCATTTGCATGCCTAAATTTGCTATCTGACCACAAAGGAGTTGCGAGACCACCTTTTTCAGTTGTGGGAATCAATCTAGCATTCGTTTTGAACATTTTGTAAGAATTTCTTTTTTTGTTACTTACACAAGTAAAACAACGTAAGTAAACGTCTCTGATCAACAGAGGGTACACTTGTTAACACAGATCAACTATGGTTAACCTTCTCTAACAATGTAGAGGACGACACAAATATTAGCACGTAATGCCAATCTTCCCTGTTGGTTCAGAGAATGACGAATTCTTCCCTGCCTAAAACAGAGAATAACACAAACTATTAGCAAGTGATGCCAATCTTCCCTGCCTAAAACAGAGGATAACCAATAGTAGCATGTAATGCTAACCTTCCTTTCCTAAAACAGAGGATAACAAAAACTATTAGCAAGTAATGCCAATCTCCCCTGCCTAAACCAAAGGATAACAAATATTAGCATGTAATGCCAATCTTCCCTGTCTGAAACGGAGGATTACCAATTCTTCCCTAAAATTAATTTTTAGAGGATAACCTAGTTAACCAAACCCTACAGCTGTCTGTTAACTCTTCTCTGGTGGCGCAGAGGTGTACATGTACTGGTCTGTAATGGTGCTTTGGATAGAGTTACACTCACCAACCTTTGGTTGTACTGAAAGATTCAGTCTGGAACGAAGTCAGATCTTTGCTGGATTCAGTCTGGATTCAGGTGAGCAGCTCCAGCACCAAAACTGTTGGAAACTTTTTTAGCTTCTTTTAAGAAGAGACCAGGAGATTCTTGGTAAAGCAGGAGTTTGTATTTATTCCGTTGCTGTAGTCATCTGCAAGAAGAAATCTTCAAGCAAATCTCCAAGAAATCTCCAAGGTATAGGTGCTAGAGAGAACACTTGACTTGGGACACCTACCAAATGTTCAAGAACTGAAAGACAAAAGATAACTTTCTCAGGGCTTGGGCTTCCTGCTCTTAGCGTGTAAATCACAATACACATTTAGCTTATACCGTTATATTGGAATCTGTGTTTAACCTTTTATAAATTTGTAATACAACAAAAACATGTTAAAATGTTTCTCTTCTGTGATCTGAAGCTGAATTTTCAGCATCATTACTCACACAATCATTCAGAAATCATTCTAATATGCTGATTTGATCATCAAGAACATTTTGTCTTATTATGAAAATAGAAAATAGCTATACTACTTAAAATAGTCTGTGTGTGTGTGTGTGTGTGTGTAAACCCTGAAATATTATTAAATGGTTCAAAAGTACAGCATTTACGTAAAGGTGCAGTATGCAAGATTGACAGCTAGTGGTTTAATAGGGTACTGCAAAAACAAAGGCATCCCAGAGACATTTCAGAGTCAAGCATTATTTCTCAGAGAAACAGCTATGACTACAAACATGTTATTTTTGGCATTAGGCAAAAACGGACACACAGCACCTTACAAATCCTCACAGATACCCTTTTTCTCTAAGAAGGAACATTGTTGTGAGGATACTACCTTTCTAGTATCTCTGACAAAAGCAGGATTTGTGATCGGTCTGTAATTAATCCATGAATTAGTTGTTGTTTTTGGGACATATCCTAATGACAGTTGATAATATTATGAAAAGGATCTATCTGACAGCACCTCTTTTAGTAGTTTACATTAAATAGGGTCTAACACACAAGTTGTTGGTTTAGAAGATTTAACAGTTCTTCCTCTTCTATGGTAGAGAATAAATTGGATCTATAGTGCACATCTGATGTTGATACTGACAGCTGCATGGTTACAATATAATCTCTGATAGTTAGCCACTGTACTCAATAAGACTTTCCTCTAGAAGAGAGTATTTTCCCACCAAGCAATACGAAATACCTTTAGTTTTGTCTTCATGAGACGGTGCTGCTCTCTTTCGGGCACGAGTGTGCTGATTATACCTCTGTGTCAGACGGTTTTCTTTACTCTTCTTTAAGCGCAGGTAAGCAACCATATCTAAAGTGCTAGAAAAGACCATAGTTTGTTACATCATTCAAACGATTGGATAGAAACACAACAAGCGATACAACTGTGACTCTTCAAACAGTCTGTGATGCACACTCCACACACCACTGTCAAAGAAATCGTATCCCTTCCTCCAGCTCTCTTTGACGTCTACATCCCAGCGCTGTGTTTCCAGTCAAACCCCTCTGAACCCAGAATGCAACAATGCACGTCGAATCTCTCTGGATTAGCAGGAAGTGAAGAATGTGAGGGAAGCGGTAAAGACATGAGTGAGAAAGCTCAAGATGGCGCCGTTGAGTTCGGCTGCCACACGACCGCTCCTGCAAAACTTTTTGTTTTTCTTTTAATTTTTAGTATTTTGGACAGTCTGCGTGGTTTTCTTTATATAAGATGGCTATTATTACATACGATCGAGCCACTCTTATATCTATTGGTGTACAATGCACCCAACTTTCGCCGTTTTAAACCGGACCCATGCTGGCCGAGCGAGATCCTGACGAAGACAAAGGACGCGACCGCACCGGCGTCCACGAGGGAACGAGCCGGCGTCAGGAACAGGTTGAGGGCACGCTCACACCGCGCTCCCTACCCAGTGTCCTGTTAGCCAGCGTCCAGTCTCTGGAAAACAAGCTCGATGACCTCAGGGCAAGGATCAAGTTCCAGAGAGACATTCGGGACTGCAACCTCCTCTGCTTCACCGAGACATGGCTGAACCCAGCGGTACCGGACCACGCCATACAACCGGCCGAGTTTTTCTCCGTTTACCGCATGGACAGAACAATGGAGTCGGGGAAGACACGGGGAGGTGGAGTGTGTCTGATGGTGAACAACCGCTGGTGCGACAGCGCGAGCGTTGTTCTTCTCTCACGCTCCTGCACACCAAACCTGGAACTTCTGACCATCAAATGTCGCCTCTTTCTATCTTCCACGGGAATTCAGCTCGGTCATAGTCAGCGCCGTTTATATTCCACCTCAAGCGGACACGGACGCTGCAATATGGGATTTACACGACCACCTCACAACACACCAGACACAGCACCGGGACGCCGCACTCATTGTGCTGGGGGATTTTAACAGTGCAAACCTCAAGCGCGCACTGCCGAACTTTCACCAGCACATCACCTGCCCCACCAGGGGCGAAAGGACACTGGATCACTGTTACACACCCTTCAGAGAGAGCTACAAGGCAAAATCATGCCCACCGTTTGGTAAATCGGACCATGCCGCCATTTTCCTCGTACCTGTTTACAAACAGAGGCTGAAACAGGAAGCCCGGTACAGAGGAGGTGTCACGCTGGTCTGACCATTCGTGGCCGCTCTGCAGGACGCTTTGGATGACGCAGACTGGGCCATGTTCAGGTGTAGCTCCGAGGACGTCAACGTGTTCACGGAAGCGGTGGTGGGATTCATCGGGAAACTAGCGGATGACACGGTAGAGAAAACCGTCATCAGGACGTTTCCCAACCAGAAGCCGTGGGTAGACAAAACTATCCGCGACTCTCTGAGATCCCGGCCCGCAGCCTATAATACGGGATTGTCAACGGGATATGTCTGAATACAAGGCTGCGTCATACGGCGTGCGGCGCAGAGCGGTAAAGGAGGCAAAGAGGCGCTACGGGAGGAAACTTGAGTCACAGTTTCAACACAGTGACTCTAGGAGCCTTTGGCAGGGACTGAGAAACATCACGGACTATAAAACGCCAACCTCCAGAGTGGAGAGCGCGGATGCTTCTCTGGCAGACGAGCTAAACACCTTTATGCTCGCTTTCGAGGCTGCAGCTAATCACGCTTAATCACGCTTAGCGCCGCTAGCGCATGATGAACAGCACGCACGCCGAGAGAGCCGGAGAGGAAATCGCGTTCACCATTTCGAGCACGACGTAAGGAGGGCATTCAGGAGAGTGAACACCAGGAAGGCAGCAGGACCTGACGGCATCACAGGTCGGGTTCTGAGAGCCTGTGCTGACCAGCTAGCACCGGTGTTCACTGAGATATTTAATCTCTCCTGAAACAGTCTGTAGTCCCCTCGTGTTTCAAAGAGTCCATCATTGTTCCTGTGCCAAGAAACCTCAACCATCTTGCCTTAATGATTACCGCCCTGTAGCTCTGACGTCTGTAGTGATGAAGTGCTTCGAGAGACTCGACAGAGACTTCATCACCGCATCACTACCGGACACACTCGACCCACTACAGTTTGCTTACCGCCAAAACCGGTCCACGGAGGATGCCATCACACACCTCCTCCACACAACCACAAGCCACCTGGATTTTAGGAAAGGGAACTATGTGAAAATGCTGTTCGTGGACTATAGTTCAGCGTTCAACACCATAGTTCCCCTCACGCTCACCTCGAAGTTGGAGGTCCTGGGACTCAGCCCATCCCTGCGTCACTGGATCACCAACTTCCTGACCGACAGACCACAAGCCGCACGGATGGGAAAACACACCTCATCCTCCCTCACCCTCAGCACTGGAGCCCCTCCCAGGGTTGTGTTCTGAGCCCCTGCTGTACTCGCTGTACACACATGACTGTGTGGCCACTACAAACTCCACCACCATCATTAAATTTGCTGACGACACTGTCGTGGTGGGCCTGATCTCCAACAACGATGAGATGGCCTACCTTCAGGAGATCAACAACCTGGAGAGATGGTGTCAGGAGAACAATCTTCTCCTGAACGTCAGCAAAACAAAGGAGTTAATAGTGGACTTCAGCACGAAAAGCAGGTGCGCTCTTACCATCCCATCAAGATCGACGGGACCCCAGTGGAGAGAGTGGACAGTTTCGGTACCTGGGTGTTCACATCACGCAGGACCTGTCTTGGTCCTGTCACATCAACACCCTGGTGAAGAAGGCCCGGCAGCGTCTATACCATCTGAGGCGCTTAAGGGACTTCAGACTCCCATCTCAGGTGCACAGGAACTTTTACACCTGCACCATCGAGAGAGTCCTGACGGGAAACATCACCTCCTGGTTTGGAAACAGCACCATGCAGGACAGGCGAGCTCTCCAGAAGGTGGTGCGGTCAGCTGAGCGCACCATCCGCACTGAGCTCCCTGTGCTGCAGCACATCTACAACAAGCGGTGCTGTACCAGGGCCAGGAAGATCGTGGAAGACCTCAGCCATCCCAACAATGGACTCTTTTCTCTGCTGCGTTCAGGAAAGCGCTGTTCCCTGAAGGCAAACACAGAGAGAATGAGGAGGAGCTTCTTCCCGCAGGCCATTCGGAGTCTGAACCAGAGAACACCCAGCACCTAATTACCGGAATTCCCATGTTCACCCCTCTTTCCCCAGATACTCGCCACTTACATTTGGACAATTGCACTAGCCACTTTGCACTGGACATTGCACAGCCACTTTACACTTACACTTTACACTTTATATCTTATACTTTATATTTATATTCTATTTTATTTTATTTTTTTATATTCTACTTTGCACACTTCTTTTTATATATATTTCTTATATTTTATATTTATATATACATTTAAATTTGTTTCTATTTTGCTGGTCGGTTGTAAAGAACATTTCACTGCATGTCGTACCATGTATGTATGTGTATGTGACAAATAAAATTTGAATTTGATTTGAATTTGAAAGCTTGTGTATGTTCAATGTGATGACAGTCTCACCAGAATAAATTCAGATCTGGACAGATCTCGGTCAGATCGACTCAGACAGTGCAGCACAGCGTCATGAAGAGACGTCTTCTCGAGAAGAATCTGCACAACACACACCACAGACACACATTAGGAGTGTGTGAGAGAAGTTACTGAAGGATGAAAAAAAAGACTAGGATTTTCTTTCCAGCATGATCTCCCCTCCTTTCTCTCTATTAATATTGTGTTCTATAGAGGAGCTTTCATGGAGTTTTTCATGGAATTTTTGCCTGTTTATTATAATGCCAAGCTGCTTTGAAACAAAAATATGTAAGTATTAGCAACTTTACATGGCCACTCAATCTAATGTTAACCCAGAGAAATGTGGAGACAGATAGAGGCTCACTTGTGTTTAAGATACTGCTCATTTTTTTTGGTCAAACAAATAAGAGTAAAATAAGAGTGTCTGTAAAAGCTACATTTATTTACATGCATTCTCAGATCGTGTAATCCATATGAAAACATGTATACAGGCGGATCACTACTGAAGAGATGACAAGTCTGTGTCACCTACTTCAAAGAAAACATTACTTTATCAAAATATTACAACGGTAATGTAGTCTCCTTACTGTTTAGACACTTTCATAATCATAACTTGTGCGCTTGAACGGTTATGGGCAATTAAAGGTTTTATGAGGGCAATTAAAGGCTCATAATAATGATCATTTGAATGGTTTATTAATAATTGTGCGATTAGTCGACTAATGCTTAAAATTACTGATTACTGGTCAACCAGAAAAATCCTTATTCGGGACAGCCCAAATTATTACAAGCTAACCGTTTGGGCTAAAGTAAGGTGAACGTTTTGAACACCAGCTGGTTATGTACTTGCTCAAATATTGATTCTGGGGCATTTTTAACCAAAAAAGTTACGCACTGCAGCTTTAATCATTTCACATGCGTTTCAGTTAAGTTCTTTGACACAATGAGATCACACACACACACGCACACACACACACACACACACACACACACACACATTTGTGCACATGTTCTTAGCTATGCACACATAACTCAGTACCTGACAGCAGTGATTCTGCTCTGGATTCAGGGTCTTTCTTGGACACAGCAGCAGAGGACGGCCGTGAAGGACAGACTGACACCTGCTGGTCAAACCTCGTAACACAGGTCCTGTAACAGAGCAACAGTTGACATGAATGTGAGTGGAGCCTAATAATAAAGGTCTGAGTGTGTGTCATCAGAACAATTCAGTCAGACATTGTCTCAAGGTCAGTATCATTGAACCTTCTTGTCTGTGCTTCCCTTCCAGCAGCTGCAGATTCAGATTCGACAAACTGGTTCGGCTGGGGCTTAACACTTCGTTGTGCAACTGGCTGCTGGACTTCCTGACCGGGAGACCTCAGGCAGCATGGGTCGGCAGTAACACATTCAGCACCATCACACTTAACACTGGGTCTCCTCAAGGATGAGTGCCGAGCTCCTCCTCTTCACCCTGCTGACCTACGACTGCACTCCGTCACACAGCTCCAATCTCTTCATTAAGTTTGCGGATGACACGACTGTGGTGGATCTCAACAGAGATGAGACAAACTACAGGAGCGAGGTGAGCCGCCTGGCTGAACGTGGAGAAGACGAAGGAGACTGTTGTTGACTTCAGGAGAGTGAACACCCAGCATGCTACTCTGCGGTTGTGGAGAGAGTGGAGAACAGCACCAACTTCCTGGGTGTTCACATCACAGAGGACCTCTCCTGGACAAAC
The DNA here is from genome assembly GCF_018831695.1 of Puntigrus tetrazona. Lineage (NCBI taxonomy): Eukaryota > Metazoa > Chordata > Actinopteri > Cypriniformes > Cyprinidae > Puntigrus > Puntigrus tetrazona. The sequence goes on from NW_025048726.1 coordinate 861,334, forward strand.
TACTCCACAGCACTGGCCAGGAAAGCACAGCAGCACCTCCGCAAACTGAGAAGAGCCAGAGCCCCGGCCCCATCATGTGCACCTTCTACAGAGGCACCATTGAGAGCATCCTGACCAGCTGCATCACTGTGTGGTACGGCGCCTGCAACGCGCCCTGCCGATAGACACTCCAGCGCATAGTGAGAGCAGCTGAGAAGATCGTTGGTGTCTCTCTCCCTTCCCTCCAGGACATTTACAACACAAAGCTCTTAACGTTGCAGGTGACCCTACCCACCCGACACACAGCTGCCATCAGGAGGAGACTGCGGAGTCTACAGGCTAGGACCAGTAGACTGAAGGACAGCTTCATACATCAGGCTGTCAGGAAGCTGAACTCTCTCCGTCCCACCCTCCTCTCCTTGACTCCACTCACCACTGACCCCTCATCCCTCTCATTCCAGGAGCCCAGTTAAACGCTGGCCTGCTCTCTGAGCACATTTACACTGACAAGCTGTTTGCACTACTTTCTATTTGCACTGGTTTCACTCAAATCTGCCAAGTGCCTTTATTGATTTATCTCTACTGTCAATATCTGTATAGCTTGTGCGTGATTGTATAGCTGTTTCTTATATGTAGTTTTATCTGTAACTTTTTGATATTTTCATATTTCATATTTTACTTTACTGTGCACCTAGGGTCTGAGAGAAACGCAATTTCAATTCTCTGTATGTAAGAACTGTATGTGTGGTATAATTGACAATAAAGCAGACTTGACTGCTTGACTCTCTTTCTGTCCTTCATTCATTCCTTTCTTAACTCTTTCTTTTATCAGTGAAGCTGACATAATGAAACTGAATATACATAAAGACTGGGATATACTGCCTTTAGGAGTTACACAGTTTAACTGCTGAATGAACAAACAATGTCAGATCATTTCAAAACTGCTGTTTATTCATTTGTACCGCATATTAATTTAAACTAAAACGTATAATATACAATATTTTGTATCCTAAGCCTTAAAAATAGCAGAATGTATCACTTAAAGGGTAATAAAACACACACACACACACACACACACATACTGTCAGTCTCTCTCCAAACGCATCGTATCACTGAATGACACCCTGCCTCTGTAAATGTACGGGCTTTATACAAATATATGCATGTTAAATGTAACAAATGTTTCAATGATATTCATAATGAATGTAAGTAATAATTATGTACAATCTATTCAATGAATTTATAAAACCACAAGCCGATGACACAGCACAACCTTTTTACAAACCAGCTGAAAAGTTTAGTCTATTACATAAACAGTATTAATTCTATTTACAATTCGTCGAGTGCCTCAGTCTGTTCCTGTTATTCTTATTCACACACTGTCTGCTCTAATTGTTAAAACTCCTATTTTTCTAGTTTATCTGATCTCTGGCTCTGGTTTCTGCTGGTGCTGTGTGTTCAGCTCCTCCAGGATCCACACAGAGCCCCTCACAGACTGAAGCAGACGATTTCTGGAGGTGACCAGGAAGCTGTTCCCTGCACTTCCTGTGTCACTCCTGCTCTCCCTATACCAACAGTCAAAAGCATTGATCTAGACTGATCCTAACGACACGATCGAAAAGTGTGTGTCACTGGCCTTACACCTGTTCATTGTAACCAGGGTGGCTCTCAATGTCGTCTAAACCGGCCGGTCTGATGCCGATGCACTGAGACACCAGCGAATCAGCTGACGGCACTCTGTTACACAGAACACAGTCTTCAGCAACACAAAAGCACACGCTTCACCTGGATCTGGACGTGATGTCTGTCTCTTGCCTGTAGACAGCTCTCTAGGGAAGGTCAGCCTGCTTTTGGAGGTGACCGGCGTGCTCCTCTGAAGGGGAAACAGCCGCACAGGATGCTGTAGAGCGTCACCCCCGACAGACCAAACCGTAGCCGGTCCGGGCGTGATAGCGCTGCCGCCGAAACCACTCAGGAGGGGCGTATTCAAGAGTGCCTGAGAGACACAACAAGACCACAAACGTCCGATCAAAATCTTCCCTTTGCTGTTCACAAACACAGATCACTGCAGTGAGATCAAAGCAACCTGCAAAGTGTCGGTAGGCCGAGTCTTGCAGCAGATCTCCACAGCCGAAGTCCAGCAGCTTGATGTCATGCGAGTCTGTGGAGATCAGCAGATTCTCCGGTTTGACGTCCCGTGCAGGACTCGCGCTCTCGCAGTGTTTCAGAGCGCCGATCAGCTGCAGCAGGACTTTCTTAGCCAGACTCTCCTCCAGACATCCGTTCTCCTCGCAGAAACTCTGGAGATCTTGGCAGGGAACGGGACGCTCCAGGATCATGGTGTAGCGTCTGCGATGGTCGAACCACTCCAACAGCTGCAGGACGTTTGGGCAGGCAGGAGCCGAATTGACCAGGGTCATCAACGCCACCTCCAGCGGCAGCAGACCCTGACCTTCCTGCAGAGACCAAAGATCCGTTACATCCAGAGCTGAATGCAGATGAGACAGAACAACGGATTCACCTCAACTCACAACTTGCAGCTTCTCAGGCGACCTGCTTTTACAAGCGCATTTGATGGCAACCTGTGAACAAATAAACTCGCAGTAAATCACGCATTCGCTGATATCGCCATTTCTAAAAGCTGTTTGAATGAAGCAGGGAAGGAAATGTCTTACTGGCAGTCTGTCGGACCTGCGTATCCCAGCATGCACCGAGCCGAATCCACCTCGCCCCAGCAATGGGCCCTGGCATACGCTTCTGAAACACACAAGAAACGTCTTCAAGAGAGAACATAAACCTGTGAAAGAGTGTTAGTTTAATGCACCCGAAGAAGATGTTCTTTTAATATTTGGGCATATTTCTGACCTCTGCGGGAGCGTTTGGCTGGTCTTCTGCTGGAGGTGGAAGTCTGTTCATCCTCCTGGCCGCCGCTCTGCCGCTTCCTCTTCCTGTGAGGCTGACCTGTGGACACAGAAACAAGTGTCAAGTCAGAAGGCAGAGGTGCGACGTGTCCTGGTAGCTCTTGGCTCAGGGGCTGCTCTGGGTTTGGCAGCGGATCCGGATCACGATCACCAGAGCCTCGCCTCCCATCCTCCTGAGCGGCCGTCTGAGTGAAAGCAGCACTCCTGGATCTGGAGCGGCCCGTGGCTGAAATATTACACACTTACAATACTTCATACAGTCATCAACATCAGTGTTCACGTCAAATGTGTTACTTTCTTCAACTTTCTGTTGATAAATAAGTAGCTCAAACCCTTATAATCACAACAGAATAAAACTCATACTTAAGACAACCATTTTGAACCTGGGACATGGGAAAAATATTCACATGATCACTTAGCTGGGCAAAATAATAGGTTAACTTGCACACGCTTTATCATGTAAATACCATACATACCATAATAAATAGCCATAATAATTATGAATTAAAACACATACCTCGTCTTTCACTCATGTGAGCCATTGACAACCTCCTCCAAACAAAAACAGGGGAAAAAAATTAAATAAAATTAAATACTCTTTTAAAAAAATAAACACAAAATTAAAAATAATAAACAAAGTAAACAAAACGACAAACTCCAAATGATACGAGAACAAAAGTGCCTGCAGAAATAAGATTAAGTTAACGTTAGTGTTTTTAAGCAAATAACTTAAGTTAAAACTCTCGTCAAAGAAAATCTCCGCCTGAAATAAAAGTCTTCTTGTCAGGAATCCTCCGATGAGCTTCAGAAAGCACAAGATCTGTCAGAAAATACTCCTTAAATGTCTCAGATAGCGATGGGTTTGAATGTTTATATTTTCGGTCAGAAGTCAACTGGCGTCGCCATAGCAACTAAAACGTGAACGCAGCGTCGCCAGCGCGTCTCAGCACTTATTCGTTTATTATAATATAACATTTATAATAGTTGTAACATCATTTTTTCGTCATTTTAAATAGTTTTTAAGTTTCGTTTTTATATTAATGTGCGCTTTTAAATGAATCCGAATCAATGATTCAGTTGTCCATTCATAAAGACTCCTGAATGAATCATCCGTTTAAACGAATCAACTGAATGAACGATTCAGTGATAAAAATCAGTGATTTGCCGCCACCTGCTGGCAGTTTTAGTTTCATTTGTATATTTGTATGATTTCATTTCATATTTCCGTATTCAGAATTTTAGATTTAAAACATTCATCTCAACAAGAATTATATTTAATTGCACTCATGTCACCTCCGAGCCTCATTAAACGTCTGGAAATACATCTACAAGTCACTTTGTGCTCTCCTGTGCACCTCTGTAGTACTCATTCATTTTGTTAATAGTGATTTCATATGACTGGTCATTTATTCTTCGCATTCTACTGCTTCTTAATCTATAGTTTTTATTCGCAATTTTACGTTTTATTTGCTGTTTTACTCTTTAATTGATAAAACTGACCTAACGTGAAGATGAAAGGTGATATTTTAAAAGCCATAAACACATATGATTCTATACCTATTTATAAAATTTCATTTAATTTCAATACTTTCTACTCCTCGTTGTTGTAACACAGTGATTGATATAAACAACAGATGGAGCTGAAAGATCATTTCTGACACATCTGAATATCACAAACGCTCATCAAGTCATTTATGATTAATAATGGGCTGTTTTTAATTTTCCTCAATTTAATTATTTATTTAGAGATCATAGCATATTTATAACCTCACTTCCAGCCTTTTACACCACTTGATTAATAAGTTATATATCTGTCTTTTAGACTGAGATGAATGACATTGATCAAAAGCAGTGTGTAATATTCCGTGTCTTAGACTGAATGCAGTTTAATGGAGATCGACCAGGTTGATTTTTCTATGTTTCTTAAGGAAGATTCATCATGAATACAGTTTAAACTGTTCTATTCTATTCTATACTACTTAAATATATTTTTGAATATGTTGAGAACTTTTTTTAGCTTCTTTTTAAGAAGAGATCAGGAGAGTCTTGGTAAAGCAGGAGTTTGTTTTTATTTCGTTGCTGTAGTCATCTGCAAGAAGTCTTCAAGAAATCTTTAAGAAAATCGTCAATCAAATCTCCAAGAAAATCTTCAAGAAATCTCCAAGAAAAAAAAATCTAACTAAAACCTAGCAAAGTGGTATATATATATATATATATATATATATATATATATATATATATATATATATATATATATATATATATATATGTTTCAAGGGGAGCAGTACATAGAGGTGGAGACCATTAAAACTAAAAGTATGCAAATGCAGAACAGGAACTTAGCCCAGAACAGGAACTTTCCGATCCTTGATCTATTTAGCATCCAAGTGTCTTTCAAATGCATAGGTGCTAGAGAGCACACTTGACTTGGGACACCTACCAAATGTTCAAGAACTGAAAGACAAAAGATAACTTTCTCAGGGCTTGGGCTTCCTGCTCTTAGCATGTAAATCACAATACACATTTAGCTTATACCGTTATATTGGAATCTCACAGAACACAAATTTAATGCAAATTTAAAATTTGTAATAGTTCTTTTCAGAACCATAACTCTTGACAAATACGACATGGATGGTAATATGTTGTACAAAACTACATGATGTAGCACACAATCATGTAGCATAAGAGTGAAAGTCCTGAAGCCCATGGCGTCTGAATAACTGTGACGTCTGTTTCCTGTAGTCCATTTCCCCTGTAGACTCATTCGGATGACTCTTTGTCCTCATGAAGCTTGTTCATGGATGTCTGAGGTGAAACTTTAAATCAGGGTGCTGCATATGAGATGACATGTACCGGAAACACAAGAAAACAAAGAAACAGCAGACCAGCAGTATTCGTGCATATTGACATTTTTTGACTTCTGGTGATCGTATAGTGGTTTTGTTGACCTAGTCTTCAGTCATTTGACACCTATGGACCAGTGAGGTAAGGATGGACTAGTGGACGGGGAAAAACCTATGAGGATAATCTTCACCGCAGGGGTGCCCCCGAGGCCTGTTGCGTTCGGTTCTTCCCTGGGCTCCTCACTGGTCTATGTGTCCTAGTCTGTCCCTGTAAGTGATTTGTAAACCTTTATTGTAAAAACATCTTCATCCTCCAATGAAACATCAGTCGTAGCAAACATCATAACATAGAGGATGGGTGTGATTGGAGTGTGCTGTAGCATAACTTTGAAGGCTGTGAGTGTAATTTAACTAGCATTCTCTCAACAGCTAACACCTGAGCAAACTGCTCCAACAGTTGGGTAAAGTGGGCAGGGGCTGCTTCAGAGTAGCTAGCAGACTGAGTAGGAGCTGGGTAAAGCTGTTCATTTCTCCTAAAGTCTTTTGCCTTTCCTGCACTCTTTCATCCAGTGTCCAGATTTCCCACAGTAATGGCAATTGCCCTCCCTCTTAGGACATTTACCTTTCTGCCGGTTCTCTGTGTTGACCTTAAAGGACGCTGCTGCAATCCTTACTCTGGCTTTAACATCAGAGTCTCTTTCCCATGTAGCTAGTGTGTTTAGGTTAGTTATGAGAGTTTTGATAGACCAAGTTAGATCTAGAAAAGGCAAGGCTTTTTCTGTCCTTCTTTTCTGAACTCCTTCTCTCAGCTCATCTTTACTGGCATGTTGTAGCTCAGAAGTAACAGCTGACTCAAAACTATTGAATTCAGATTTGGTTAGAATTTGTGACATTGGCTGTGTGACTTCTGCCAACGACATGTCGAGAGACGCATTTTGCTAATTAAGGCTCTTCTAAATTCAGGAAAATGTGTACGTGCTGAGGGTAAGCTCTGGGATGTTTTTTCTATATCTTTAGGTCCAAGCATTTTTGCAGTTGTTTGGACCTGGAAAACAGAAGAGTTGGGAGGAACACTTTCAATTCCCTCAATTCCCTGAGATCTTCTCCTAGCACCACACACCTTCACTGAATCTACAGACACCTCAGTTACTGATGTGAGGGCTACCTCAGTTTCAAGGAAAGCTTGCGAGTCAGGATAAGTGCTATCAGGCTGACTAACTTCCATCTCCGTTTTTCTGAAGCTTTGTTGCGATTTAATTTCTTTGTCAAAGCAGATATCCTAGCACGTAGCTCTTGGTTCTGTTCCTCTAGTTCTGAGATGCGCTGAGATTGTTGTGTAGCTAGTGCTAAGCCAAATTCTCTGTGGCAACAGATAATGCCTTTCAAATTGTTCTCACGTAAACATGCTCCTAAAACCTTTTACACTCCTCTACAGACCCAAGTCTTGTCTGGACGGATCTTATATTTCTGAGTTAGCTCTTGTCTAACTTCCTCAGTAATTATAAGGTCCATTTGCATGCCTAAATTTGCTATCTGACCACAAAGGAGTTAAGTAGACCACCTTTTCAGTTGTGGGAATCAATCTAGCATTCTGTTTTGAACATTTTGTAAGAATTTCTTTTTTTGTTACTTACACAAGTAAAACAACGTAAGTAAACGTCTCTGATCAACAGAGGGTACACTTGTTAACACAGATCAACTATGGTTAACCTTCTCTAACAATGTAGAGGACGACACAAATATTAGCACGTAATGCCAATCTTCCCTGTTGGTTCAGAGAATGACGAATTCTTCCTGCCTAAAACAGAGAATAACACAAACTATTAGCAAGTGATGCCAATCTTCCCTGCCTAAAACAGAGGATAACCAATAGTAGCATGTAATGCTAACCTTCCTTTCCTAAAACAGAGGATAACAAAAACTATTAGCAAGTAATGCCAATCTCCCCTGCCTAAACCAAAGGATAACAAATATTAGCATGTAATGCCAATCTTCCCTGTCTGAAACGGAGGATTACCAATTCTTCCCTAAAATTAATTTTTAGAGGATAACCTAGTTAACCAAACCCTACAGCTGTCTGTTAACTCTTCTCTGGTGGCGCAGAGGTGTACATGTACTGGTCTGTAATGGTGCTTTGGATAGAGTTACACTCACCAACCTTTGGTTGTACTGAAAGATTCAGTCTGGAACGAAGTCAGATCTTTGCTGGATTCAGTCTGGATTCAGGTGAGCAGCTCCAGCACCAAAACTGTTGGAAACTTTTTTAGCTTCTTTTAAGAAGAGACCAGGAGATTCTTGGTAAAGCAGGAGTTTGTATTTATTCCGTTGCTGTAGTCATCTGCAAGAAGAAATCTTCAAGCAAATCTCCAAGAAATCTCCAAGGTATAGGTGCTAGAGAGAACACTTGACTTGGGACACCTACCAAATGTTCAAGAACTGAAAGACAAAAGATAACTTTCTCAGGGCTTGGGCTTCCTGCTCTTAGCGTGTAAATCACAATACACATTTAGCTTATACCGTTATATTGGAATCTGTGTTTAACCTTTTATAAATTTGTAATACAACAAAAACATGTTAAAATGTTTCTCTTCTGTGATGCAAAGCTGAATTTTCAGCATCATTACTCACACAATCATTCAGAAATCATTCTAATATGCTGATTTGATCATCAAGAACATTTTGTCTTATTATGTAAATAGAAAATAGCTATACTACTTAAAATAGTCTGTGTGTGTGTGTGTGTGTGTGTGTGTGTGTAAACCCTGAAATATTATTAAATGGTTCAAAAGTACAGCATTTACGTAAAGGTGCAGTATGCAAGATTGACAGCTAGTGGTTTAATAGGGTACTGCAAAAACAAAGGCATCCCAGAGACATTTCAGAGTCAAGCATTATTTCTCAGAGAAACAGCTATGACTACAAACATGTTATTTTTGGCATTAGGCAAAAACGGACACACAGCACCTTACAAATCCTCACAGATACCCTTTTTCTCTAAGAAGGAACATTGTTGTGAGGATACTACCTTTCTAGTATCTCTGACAAAAGCAGGATTTGTGATCGGTCTGTAATTAATCCATTAATTAGTTGTTGTTTTTGGGACATATCCTAATGACAGTTGATAATATTATGAAAAGGATCTATCTGACAGCACCTCTTTTAGTAGTTTACATTAAATAGGGTCTAACACACAAGTTGTTGGTTTAGAAGATTTAACAGTTCTTCCTCTTCTATGGTAGAGAATAAATTGATCTATAGTGCACATCTGATGTTGATACTGACAGCTGCATGGTTACAATATAATCTCTGATAGTTAGCCACTGTACTCAATAAGACTTTCCTCTGGAAGAGAGTATTTTCCCACCAAGCAATACGAAATACCTTTAGTTTTGTCTTCATGAGACGGTGCTGCTTTCTTCGACACGAGTGTGCTGATTATACCTCTGTGTCAGACGGTTTTCTTTACTCTTCTTTAAGCGCAGGTAAGCAACCATATCTAAAGTGCTAGAAAAGACCATAGTTTGTTACATCATTCAAACGATTGGATAGAAACACAACAAGCGATACAACTGTGACTCTTCAAACAGTCTGTGATGCACACTCCACACACCACTGTCAAAGAAATCGTGATCCCTTCCTCCAGCTCTCTTTGACGTCTACATCCCAGCGCTGTGTTTCGAGTCAAACCCTCTGAACCCAGAATGCAACAATGCACGTCGAATCTCTCTGGATTAGCAGGAAGTGAAGAATGTGAGGGAAACGGTAAAGACATGAGTGAGAAAGCTTGTGTATGTTCAATGTGATGACAGTCTCACCAGAATAAATTCAGATCTGGACAGATCTCGGTCAGATCGACTCAGACAGTGCAGCACAGCGCCATGAAGAGACGTCTTCTCGAGAAGAATCTGCACAACACACACCACAGACACACATTAGGAGTGTGTGAGAGAAGTTACTGAAGGATGAAAAAAAGACTAGGATTTTCTTTCCAGCATGATCTCTCCCTCCTTTCTCTCTCTTAATATTGTGTTCTATAGAGGAGCTTTCATGGAGTTTTTCATGGAATTTTTGCCTGTTTATTATAATGCCAAGCTGCTTTGAAACAAAAATATGTAAGTATTAGCAACTTTACATGGCCACTCAATCTAATGTTAACCCAGAGAAATGTGGAGACAGATAGAGGCTCACTTGTGTTTAAGATACTGCTCATTTTTTTGGTCAAACAAATAAGAGTAAAATAAGAGTGTCTGTAAAAGCTACATTTATTTACATGCATTCTCAGATCGTGTAATCCATATGAAACATGTATACAGGCGGATCACTACTGAAGAGATGACAAGTCTGTGTCACCTACTTCAAAGAAAACATTACTTTATCAAAATATTACAACGGTAATGTAGTCTCCTTTACTGTTTAGACACTTTCATAATCATAACTTGTGCGCTTGAACGGTTATGGGCAATTAAAGGTTTTATGAGGGCAATTAAAGGCTCATAATAATGATCATTTGAATGGTTTATTAATAATTGTGCGATTAGTCGACTAATGCTTAAAATTACTGATTACTGGTCAACCAGAAAATCCTTATTCGGGGACAGCCCAAATTATTACAAGCTAACCGTTTGGGCTAAAGTAAGGTGAACGTTTTGAACACCAGCTGGTTATGTACTTGCTCAAATATTGATTCTGGGGCATTTTTAACAAAAAAAGTTACGACTGCAGCTTTAATCATTTCACATGCGTTTCAGTTAAGTTCTTTGACACAATGAGATCACACACACACACACACACACACACACACACACACACACACACACACATTTGTGCACATGTTCTTAGCTATGCACACATAACTCAGTACCTGACAGCAGTGATTCTGCTCTGGATTCAGGGTCTTTCTTGGACACAGCAGCAGAGGACGGCCGTGAAGGACAGACTGACACCTGCTGGTCAAACCTCGTAACACAGGTCCTGTAACAGAGCAACAGTTGACATGAATGTGAGTGGAGCCTAATAATAAAGGTCTGAGTGTGTGTCATCAGAACAATTCAGTCAGACATTGTCTCAAGGTCAGTATCATTGAACCTTCTTGTCTGTGCTTCCTTCCAGCAGCTGCAGATTCAGATTCGACAAACTGGTTCGGCTGGGGCTTAACACTTCGTTGTGCAACTGGCTGCTGGACTTCCTGACCGGGAGACCTCAGGCAGCATGGGTCGGCAGTAACACATTCAGCACCATCACACTTAACACTGGGTCTCCTCAAGGATGAGTGCCGAGCTCCCTCCTCTTCACCCTGCTGACCCACGACTGCACTCCGTCACACAGCTCCAATCTCTTCATTAAGTTTGCGGATGACACGACTGTGGTGGATCTCAACAGAGATGAGACAAACTACAGGAGCGAGGTGAGCCGCCTGGCTGAACGTGGAGAAGACGAAGGAGACTGTTGTTGACTTCAGGAGAGTGAACACCCAGCATGCTACTCTGCGGTTGTGGAGAGAGTGGAGAACAGCACCAACTTCCTGGGTGTTCACATCACAGAGGACCTCTCCTGGACAAACTACTCCACAGCACTGGCCAGGAAAGCACAGCAGCACCTCCGCAAACTGAGAAGAGCCAGAGCCCCGGCCCCATCATGTGCACCTTCTACAGAGGCACCATTGAGAGCATCCTGACCAGCTGCATCACTGTGTGGTACGGCGCCTGCAACGCGCCCCTGCCGATAGACACTCCAGCGCATAGTGAGAGCAGCTGAGAAGATCGTTGGTGTCTCTCTCCTTCCCTCCAGGACATTTACAACACAAAGCTCTTAACGTTGCAGGTGACCCTACCCACCCGACACACAGCTGCCATCAGGAGGAGATCATGGAGTCTACAGGCTAGGACCAGTAGACTGAAGGACAGCTTCATACATCAGGCTGTCAGGAAGCTGAACTCTCTCCCGTCCCACCCTCCCTCCTTGACTCCACTCACCACTGACCCTCATCCCTCTCATTCCAGGAGCCCAGTTAAACGCTGGCCTGCTCTCTGAGCACATTTACACTGACAAGCTGTTTGCACTACTTTCTATTTGCACTGGTTTCACTCAAATCTGCCAAGTGCCTTTATTGATTTATCTCTACTGTCAATATCTGTATAGCTTGTGCGTGATTGTATAGCTGTTTCTTATATGTAGTTTTATCTGTAACTTTTTGATATTTTCATATTTCATATTTTACTTTACTGTGCACCTAGGGTCTGAGAGAAACGCAATTTCAATTCTCTGTATGTAAGAACTGTATGTGTGGTATAATTGACAATAAAGCAGACTTGACTGCTTGACTCTCTTTCTGTCCTTCATTCATTCCTTTCTTAACTCTTTCTTTTATCAGTGAAGCTGACATAATGAAACTGAATATACATAAAGACTGGGATATACTGCCTTTAGGAGTTACACAGTTTAACTGCTGAATGAACAAACAATGTCAGATCATTTCAAAACTGCTGTTTATTCATTTGTACCATATATTAATTTAAACTAAAACGTATAATATACAATATTTTGTATCCTAAGCCTTAAAAATAGCAGAATGTATCACTTAAAGGGTAATAAAACACACACACACACACACACACACACACATACTGTCAGTCTCTCTCCAAACGCATCGTATCACTGAATGACACCCTGCCTCTGTAAATGTACGGGCTTTATACAAATATATGCATGTTAAATGTAACAAATGTTTCAATGATATTCATAATGAATGTAAGTAATAATTATGTACAATCTATTCAATGAATTTATAAAACCACAAGCCGATGACACAGCACAACCTTTTTTACAAACCAGCTGAAAAGTTTAGTCTATTACATAAACAGTATTAATTCTATTTACAATTCGTCGAGTGCCTCAGTCTGTTCCTGTTATTCTTATTCACACACTGTCTGCTCTAATTGTTAAAACTCCTATTTTTCTAGTTTATCCGATCTCTGGCTCTGGTTTCTGCTGGTGCTGTGTGTTCAGCTCCTCCAGGATCCACACAGAGCCCCTCACAGACTGAAGCAGACGATTTCTGGAGGTGACCAGGAAGCTGTTCCCTGCACTTCCTGTGTCACTCCTGCTCTCCCTATACCAACAGTCAAAAGCATTGATCTAGACTGATCCTAACGACACGATCGAAAACTGTGTGTCACTGGCCTTACACCTGTTCATTGTAACCAGGTGGGCTCTCAATGTCGTCTAAACCGGGCCGGTCTGATGCCGATGCACTGAGACACCAGCGAATCAGCTGACGGCACTCTGTTACACAGAACACAGTCTTCAGCAACACAAAAGCACACGCTTCACCTGGATCTGGACGTGATGTCTGTCTCTTGCCTGTAGACAGCTCTCTAGGGAAGGTCAGCCTGCTTTTGGAGGTGACCCGGCGTGCTCCTCTGAAGGGGAAACAGCCGCACAGGATGCTGTAGAGCGTCACCCCGACAGACCAAACCGTAGCCGGTCCGGCGTGATAGCGCTGCCGCCGAAACCACTCAGGAGGGGCGTATTCAAGAGTGCCTGAGAGACACACAACAAGACCACAAACGTCCGATCAAAATCTTCCCTTTGCTGTTCACAAACACAGATCACTGCAGTGAGATCAAAGCAACCTGCAAAGTGTCGGTAGGCCGAGTCTTGCAGCAGATCTCCACAGCCGAAGTCCAGCAGCTTGATGTCATGCGAGTCTGTGGAGATCAGCAGATTCTCCGGTTTGACGCCCGGTGCAGGACTCATGCGCTCTCGCAGTGTTTCAGAGCGCCGATCAGCTGCAGCAGGACTTTCTTAGCCAGACTCTCCTCCAGACATCCGTTCTCCTCGCAGAAACTCTGGAGATCTTGGCAGGAACGGACGCTCCAGGATCATGGTGTAGCGCTCTGCGATGGTCGAACCACTCCAACAGCTGCAGGACGTTTGGGCAGGCAGGAGCCGAATTGACCAGGGTCATCAACGCCACCTCCAGCGGCAGCAGACCCTGACCTTCCTGCAGAGACCAAAGATCCGTTACATCCAGAGCTGAATGCAGATGAGACAGAACAACGGATTCACCCTCAACTCACAACTTGCAGCTTCTCAGGCGACCTGCTTTTACAAGCGTGCTTGATGGCAACCTGTGAACAAATAAACTCGCAGTAAATCACGCATTCGCTGATATCGCCATTTCTAAAAGCTGTTTGAATGAAGCAGGAAGGAAATGTCTTACTGGCAGTCTGTCGGACCTGCATGATCCCAGCATGCACCGAGTCGAATCCACCTCGCCCCAGCAATGGGCCCTTGGCATACGCTTCTGAAACACACAAGAAACGTCTTCAAGAGAGAACATAAACCTGTGAAAGAGTGTTAGTTTAATGCACCCGAAGAAGATGTTCTTTTAATATTTGGGCATATTTCTGACCTCTGCGGGAGCGTTTGGCTGGTCTTCTGCTGGAGGTGGAAGTCTGTTCATCCTCCTGGCCGCCGCTCTGCCGCTTCCTCTTCCTGTGAGGCTGACCTGTGGACACAGAAACAAGTGTCAAGTCAGAAGGCAGAGGTGCGACGTGTCCTGGTAGCTCTTGGCTCAGGGGCTGCTCTGGGTTTGGCAGCGGATCCGGATCACGATCACCAGAGCCTCGTCTCCCATCCTCCTGAGCGGCCGTCTGAGTGAAAGCAGCACTCCTGGATCTGGAGCGGCCCGTGGCTGAAATATTACACACTTACAATACTTCATACAGTCATCAACATCAGTGTTCACGTCAAATGTGTTACTTTCTTCAACTTTCTGTTGATAAATAAGTAGCTCAAACCCTTATAATCACAACAGAATAAAACTCATACTTAAGACAACCATTTTGAACCTGGGACATGGAAAAATATTCACATGATCACTTAGCTGGGCAAAATAATAGGTTAACTTGCACACGCTTTATCATGTAAATACCATACATACCATAATAAATAGCCATAATAATTATGAATTAAAACACATACCTCGTCTTTCACTCATGTGAGCCATTGACAACCTCCTCCAAACAAAAACAGGGGAAAAAATTAAATAAAATTAAATACTCTTTTAAAAAAATAAACACAAAATTAAAAATAATAAACAAAGTAAACAAAACGACAAACTCCAAATGATACGAGAACAAAAGTGCCTGCAGAAATAAGATTAAGTTAACGTTAGTGTTTTTAAGCAAATAACTTAAGTTAAAACTCTCGTCAAAGAAAATCTCCGCCTGAAATAAAAGTCTTCTTGTCAGGAATCCTCCGATGAGCTTCAGAAAGCACAAGATCTGTCAGAAAATACTCCTTAAATGTCTCAGATAGCGATGGGTTTGAATGTTTATATTTTCGGTCAGAAGTCAACTGGCGTCGCCATAGCAACTAAAACGTGAACGCAGCGCCGCCAGCGCGTCTCAGCACTTATTCGTTTATTATAATATAACATTTATAATAGTTGTAACATCATTTTTTCGTCATTTTAAATAGTTTTTAAGTTTCGTTTTTATATTAATGTGCGCTTTTAAATGAATCGAATCAATGATTCAGTTGTCCATTCATAAAGACTCCTGAATGAATCATCCGTTTAAACGAATCAACTGAATGAACGATTCAGTGATAAAAATCAGTGATTTGCCGCCACCTGCTGGCAGTTTTAGTTTCATTTGTATATTTGTATGATTTCATTTCATATTTCCGTATTCAGAATTTTAGATTTAAAACATTCATCTCAACAAGAATTATATTTAATTGCACTCATGTCACCTCCGAGCCTCATTAAACGTCTGGAAATACATCTACAAGTCACTTTGTGCTCTCCTGTGCACCTCTGTAGTACTCATTCATTTTGTTAATAGTGATTTCATATGACTGGTCATTTATTCTTCGCATTCTACTGCTTCTTAATCTATAGTTTTTATTCGCAATTTTACGTTTTATTTGCTGTTTTACTCTTTAATTGATAAAACTGACCTAACGTGAAGATGAAAGGTGATATTTTAAAAGCCATAAACACATATGATTCTATACCTATTTATAAAATTTCATTTAATTTCAATACTTTTCACTCCTCGTTGTTGTAACACAGTGATTGATATAAACAACAGATGGAGCTGAAAGATCATTTCTGACACATCTGAATATCACAAACGCTCATCAAGTCATTTATGATTAATAATGGGCTGTTTTTAATTTTCCTCAATTTAATTATTTATTTAGAGATCATAGCATATTTATAACCTCACTTCCAGCCTTTTACACCACTTGATTAATAAGTTATATATCTGTCTTTTAGACTGAGATGAATGACATTGATCAAAAGCAGTGTGTAATATTCCGTGTCTTAGACTGAATGCAGTTTAATGGAGATCGACCAGGTTGATTTTTCTATGTTTCTTAAGGAAGATTCATCATGAATACAGTTTAAACTGTTCTATTCTATTCTATACTACTTAAATATATTTTTGAATATGTTGAAAACTTTTTTTAGCTTCTTTTAAGAAGAGATCAGGAGAGTCTTGGTAAAGCAGGAGTTTGTTTTTATTTCGTTGCTGTAGTCATCTGCAAGAAGTCTTCAAGAAATCTTTAAGAAAATCGTCAATCAAATCTCCAAGAAAATCTTCAAGAAATCTCCAAAAAAAAATCTAACTAAAACCTAGCAAAGGTTATATATATATATATATATATATATATATATATATATATATATATATATATATGTTTCAAGGGGAGCAGTACATAGAGGTGGAGACCATTAAAACTAAAAGTATGCAAATGCAGAACAGGAACTTAGCCCAGAACAGGAACTTTCCCGATCCTTGATCTATTTAGCATCCAAGTGTCTTTCAAATGCATAGGTGCTAGAGAGCACACTTGACTTGGGACACCTACCAAATGTTCAAGAACTGAAAGACAAAAGATAACTTTCTCAGGGCTTGGGCTTCCTGCTCTTAGCATGTAAATCACAATACACATTTAGCTTATACCGTTATATTGGAATCTCACAGAACACAAATTTAATGCAAATTTAAAATTTGTAATAGTTCTTTCAGAACCATAACTCTTGACAAATACGACATGCATGGTAATATGTTGTACAAAACTACATGATGTAGCACACAATCATGTAGCATAAGAGTGGAAGTCCTGAAGCCCATGGCGTCTGAATAACTGTGACGTCTGTTTCCTGTAGTCCATTTCCCCTGTAGACTCATTCGGATGACTCTTTGTCCTCATGAAGCTTGTTCATGGATGTCTGAGGTGAAACTTTAAATCAGGGTGCTGCATATGAGATGACATGTACCGGAAACACAAGAAAACAAAGAAACAGCAGACCAGCAGTATTCGTGCATATTGACATTTTTTGACTTCTGGTGATCGTATAGTGGTTTTGTTGACCTAGTCTTCAGTCATTTGACACCTATGGACCAGTGAGGTAAGGATGGACTAGTGGACGGGGAAAAACCTATGAGGATAATCTTCACCGCAGGGGTCGGCCCCCGAGGCCTGTTGCGTTCGGTTCTTCCCTGGGCTCCTCACTGGTCTATGTGTCCTAGTCTGTCCCTGTAAGTGATTTGTAAACCTTTATTGTAAAAACATCTTCATCCTCCAATGAAACATCAGTCGTAGCAAACATCATAACATAGAGGATGGGTGTGATTGGAGTGTGCTGTAGCATAACTTTGAAGGCTGTGAGTGTACTTAACTAGCATTCTCTCAACAGCTAACACCTGAGCAAACTGCTCCAACAGTTGGGTAAAGTGGGCAGGGGCTGCTTCAGAGTAGCTAGCAGACTGAGTAGGAGCTGGGTAAAGCTGTTCATTTCTCCTAAAGTCTTTTTGCCTTTCCTGCACTCTTTCATCCAGTGTCCAGATTTCCCACAGTAATGGCAATTGCCCTCCCTCTTAGGACATTTACCTTTCTGCCGGTTCTCTGTGTTGACCTTAAGGACGCTGCTGCAATCCTTACTCTGGCTTTAACATCAGAGTCTCTTTCCCATGTAGCTAGTGTGTTTAGGTTAGTTATGAGAGTTTTGATAGACCAAGTTAGATCTAGAAAAGGCAAGGCTTTTTCTGTCCTTCTTTCTGAACTCCTTCTCTCAGCTCATCTTTACTGGCATGTTGTAGCTCAGAAGTAACAGCTGACTCAAAACTATTGAATTCAGATTTGGTTAGAATTTGTGACATTGGCTGTGTGACTTCTGCCAACGACATGTCAGAGAGACGCATTTTGCTAATTAAGGCTCTTCTAAATTCAGGAAAATGTGTACATGCTGAGGGTAAGCTCTGGGATGTTTTCTCTATATCTTTAGGTCCAAGCATTTTTGCAGTTGTTTGGACCTGGAAAACAGAAGAGTTGGGAGGAACACTTTCAATTCCCTCAATTCCCTGAGATCTTCTCCTAGCACCACACACCTTCACTGAATCTACAGACACCTCAGTTACTGATGTGAGGGCTACCTCAGTTTCAAGGAAAGCTTGCGAGTCAGGATAAGTGCTATCAGGCTGACTAACTTCCATCTCCGTTTTTCTGAAGCTTTGTTGCGATTTAATTTCTTTGTCAAAGCAGATATCCTAGCACGTAGCTCTTGGTTCTGTTCCTCTAGTTCTGAGATGCGCTGAGATTGTTGTGTAGCTAGTGCTAAGCCAAATTCTCTGTGGCAACAGATAATGCCTTTCAAATTGTTCTCACGTAAACATGCTCCTAAAACCTTTTTACACTCCTCTACAGACCAAGTCTTGTCTGGACGGATCTTATATTTCTGAGTTAGCTCTTGTCCAACTTCCTCAATAATTATAAGGTCCATTTGCATGCCTAAATTTGCTATCTGACCACAAAGGAGTTGTGAGACCACCTTTTTCAGTTGTGGGAATCAATCTAGCATTCTGTTTTGAACATTTTGTAAGAATTTCTTTTTTTGTTACTTACACAAGTAAAACAACGTAAGTAAACGTCTCTGATCAACAGAGGGTACACTTGTTAACACAGATCAACTATGGTTAACCTTCTCTAACAATGTAGAGGACGACACAAATATTAGCACGTAATGCCAATCTTCCCTGTTGGTTCAGAGAATAACGAATTCTTCCCTGCCTAAAACAGAGAATAACACAAACTATTAGCAAGTGATGCCAATCTTCCCTGCCTAAAACAGAGGATAACCAATAGTAGCATGTAATGCTAACCTTCCTTTCCTAAAACAGAGGATAACAAAAACTATTAGCAAGTAATGCCAATCTCCCCTGCCTAAACCAAAGGATAACAAATAATAGCATGTAATGCCAATCTTCCCTGTCTGAAACGGAGGATTACCAATTCTTCCCTAAAATTACTTTTTAGAGGATAACCTAGTTAACCAAACCCTACAGCTGTCTGTTAACTCTTCTCTGGTGGCGCAGAGGTGTACATGTACTGGTCTGTAATGGTGCTTTGGATAGAGTTACACTCACCAACCTTTGGTTGTACTGAAAGATTCAGTCTGGAACAAAGTCAGATCTTTGCTGGATTCAGTCTGGATTCAGGTGAGCAGCTCTATCCGGGTCACAGCACCAAAACTGTTGGAAACTTTTTTTAGCTTCTTTTAAGAAATCTCCAAGGTATAGGTGCTAGAGAGAACACTTGACTTGGGACACCTACCAAATGTTCAAGAACTGAAAGACAAAAGATAACTTTCTCAGGGCTTGGGCTTCCTCTCTTAGCGTGTAAATCACAATACACATTTAGCTTATACCGTTATATTGGAATCTGTGTTTAACCTTTTATAAATTTGTAATACAACAAAAACATGTTAAAATGTTTCTCTTCTGTGATGCGAAGCTGAATTTTCAGCATCATTACTCACACAATCATTCAGAAATCATTCTAATATGCTGATTTGATCATCAAGAACATTTTGTCTTATTATGAAAATAGAAAATAGCTATACTACTTAAAATAGTCTGTGTGTGTGTGTGTGTGTGTGTGTAAACCCTGAAATATTATTAAATGGTTCAAAAGTACAGCATTTACGTAAAGGTGCAGTATGCAAGATTGACAGCTAGTGGTTTAATAGGGTACTGCAAAAACAAAGGCATCCCAGAGACATTTCAGAGTCAAGCATTATTTCTCAGAGAAACAGCTATGACTACAAACATGTCATTTTTGGCATTAGGCAAAACGGACACACAGCACCTTACAAATCCTCACAGATACCCTTTTTCTCTAAGAAGGAACATTGTTGTGAGGATACTACCTTTCTAGTATCTCTGACAAAAGCAGGATTTGTGATCGGTCTGTAATTAATCCATGAATTAGTTGTTGTTTTTGGGACATATCCTAATGACAGTTGATAATATTATGAAAAGGATCTATCTGACAGCACCTCTTTTAGTAGTTTACATTAAATAGGGTCTAACACACAAGTTGTTGGTTTAGAAGATTTAACAGTTCTTCCTCTTCTATGGTAGAGAATAAATTGGATCTATAGTGCACATCTGATGTTGATACTGACAGCTGCATGGTTACAATATAATCTCTGATAGTTAGCCACTGTACTCAATAAGACTTTCCTCTGGAAGAGAGTATTTTCCCACCAAGCAAATACGAAATACCTTTAGTTTTGTCTTCATGAGACGGTGCTGCTCTCTTTCGAGGCACGAGTGTGCTGATTATACCTCTGTGTCAGACGGTTTTCTTTACTCTTCTTTAAGCGCAGGTAAGCAACCATATCTAAAGTGCTAGAAAAGACCATAGTTTGTTACAGAGTTGGGAGGAACACTTTCAATTCCCTCAATCCCTGAGATCTTCTCCTAGCACCACACACCTTCACTGAATCTACAGACACCTCAGTTACTGATGTGAGGGCTACCTCAGTTTCAAGGAAAGCTTGCGAGTCAGGATAAGTGCTATCAGGCTGACTAACTTCCATCTCCGTTTTTCTGAAGCTTTGTTGCGATTTAATTTCTTTGTCAAAGCAGATATCCTAGCACGTAGCTCTTGGTTCTGTTCCTCTAGTTCTGAGATGCGCTGAGATTGTTGTGTAGCTAGTGCTAAGCCAAATTCTCTGTGGCAACAGATAATGCCTTTCAAATTGTTCTCACGTAAACATGCTCCTAAAACCTTTTTACACTCCTCTACAGACCAAGTCTTGTCTGGACGGATCTTATATTTCTGAGTTAGCTCTTGTCCAACTTCCTCAATAATTATAAGGTCCATTTGCATGCCTAAATTTGCTATCTGACCACAAAGGAGTTGCGAGACCACCTTTTTCAGTTGTGGGAATCAATCTAGCATTCGTTTTGAACATTTTGTAAGAATTTCTTTTTTTGTTACTTACACAAGTAAAACAACGTAAGTAAACGTCTCTGATCAACAGAGGGTACACTTGTTAACACAGATCAACTATGGTTAACCTTCTCTAACAATGTAGAGGACGACACAAATATTAGCACGTAATGCCAATCTTCCCTGTTGGTTCAGAGAATGACGAATTCTTCCCTGCCTAAAACAGAGAATAACACAAACTATTAGCAAGTGATGCCAATCTTCCCTGCCTAAAACAGAGGATAACAAATATTAGCATGTAATGCCAATCTTCCCTGTCTGAAACGGAGGATTACCAATTCTTCCCTAAAATTAATTTTTAGAGGATAACCTAGTTAACCAAACCCTACAGCTGTCTGTTAACTCTTCTCTGGTGGCGCAGAGGTGTACATGTACTGGTCTGTAATGGTGCTTTGGATAGAGTTACACTCACCAACCTTTGGTTGTACTGAAAGATTCAGTCTGGAACGAAGTCAGATCTTTGCTGGATTCAGTCTGGATTCAGGTGAGCAGCTCCAGCACCAAAACTGTTGGAAACTTTTTTTAGCTTCTTTTTAAGAAGAGACCAGGAGATTCTTGGTAAAGCAGGAGTTTGTATTTATTCCGTTGCTGTAGTCATCTGCAAGAAGAAATCTTCAAGCAAATCTCCAAGAAATCTCCAAGGTATAGGTGCTAGAGAGAACACTTGACTTGGGACACCTACCAAATGTTCAAGAACTGAAAGACAAAAGATAACTTTCTCAGGGCTTGGGCTTCCTGCTCTTAGCGTGTAAATCACAATACACATTTAGCTTATACCGTTATATTGGAATCTGTGTTTAACCTTTTATAAATTTGTAATACAACAAAAACATGTTAAAATGTTTCTCTTCTGTGATGCTGAAGCTGAATTTTTCAGCATCATTACTCACACAATCATTCAGAAATCATTCTAATATGCTGATTTGATCATCAAGAACATTTTGTCTTATTATGAAAATAGAAAATAGCTATACTACTTAAAATAGTCTGTGTGTGTGTGTGTGTGTGTGTAACCCTGAAATATTATTAAATGGTTCAAAAGTACAGCATTTACGTAAAGGTGCAGTATGCAAGATTGACAGCTAGTGGTTTAATAGGGTACTGCAAAAACAAAGGCATCCCAGAGACATTTCAGAGTCAAGCATTATTTCTCAGAGAAACAGCTATGACTACAAACATGTCATTTTTGGCATTAGGCAAAAACGGACACACAGCACCTTACAAATCCTCACAGATACCCTTTTCTCTAAGAAGGAACATTGTTGTGAGGATACTACCTTTCTAGTATCTCTGACAAAAGCAGGATTTGTGATCGGTCTGTAATTAATCCATGAATTAGTTGTTGTTTTTGGGACATATCCTAATGACAGTTGATAATATTATGAAAAGGATCTATCTGACAGCACCTCTTTTAGTAGTTTACATTAAATAGGGTCTAACACACAAGTTGTTGGTTTAGAAGATTTAACAGTTCTTCCTCTTCTATGGTAGAGAATAAATTGGATCTATAGTGCACATCTGATGTTGATACTGACAGCTGCATGGTTACAATATAATCTCTGATAGTTAGCCACTGTACTCAATAAGACTTTCCTCTAGAAGAGAGTATTTTCCCACCAAGCAATACGAAATACCTTTAGTTTTGTCTTCATGAGACGGTGCTGCTCTCTTTCGAGGCACGAGTGTGCTGATTATACCTCTGTGTCAGACGGTTTTCTTTACTCTTCTTTAAGCGCAGGTAAGCAACCATATCTAAAGTGCTAGAAAAGACCATAGTTTGTTACAGAGTTGGGAGGAACACTTTCAATTCCCTCAATTCCCTGAGATCTTCTCCTAGCACCACACACCTTCACTGAATCTACAGACACCTCAGTTACTGATGTGAGGGCTACCTCAGTTTCAAGGAAAGCTTGCGAGTCAGGATAAGTGCTATCAGGCTGACTAACTTCCATCTCCGCTTTTTCTGAAGCTTTGTTGCGATTTAATTTCTTTGTCAAAGCAGATATCCTAGCACGTAGCTCTTGGTTCTGTTCCTCTAGTTCTGAGATGCGCTGAGATTGTTGTGTAGCTAGTGCTAAGCCAAATTCTCTGTGGCAACAGATAATGCCTTTCAAATTGTTCTCACGTAAACATGCTCCTAAAACCTTTTTACACTCCTCTACAGACCAAGTCTTGTCTGGACGGATCTTATATTTCTGAGTTAGCTCTTGTCCAACTTCCTCAATAATTATAAGGTCCATTTGCATGCCTAAATTTGCTATCTGACCACAAAGGAGTTAAGTAGACCACCTTTTTCAGTTGTGGGAATCAATCTAGCATCTGCGTTTTGAACATTTTGTAAGAATTTCTTTTTGTTACTTACACAAGTAAAACAACGTAAGTAAACGTCTCTGATCAACAGAGGGTACACTTGTTAACACAGATCAACTATGGTTAACCTTCTCTAACAATGTAGAGGACGACACAAATATTAGCACGTAATGCCAATCTTCCCTGTTGGTTCAGAGAATGACGAATTCTTCCCTGCCTAAAACAGAGAATAACACAAACTATTAGCAAGTGATGCCAATCTTCCCTGCCTAAAACAGAGGATAACAAATATTAGCATGTAATGCCAATCTTCCCTGTCTGAAACGGAGGATTACCAATTCTTCCCTAAAATTAATTTTTAGAGGATAACCTAGTTAACCAAACCCTACAGCTGTCTGTTAACTCTTCTCTGGTGGCGCAGAGGTGTACATGTACTGGTCTGTAATGGTGCTTTGGATAGAGTTACACTCACCAACCTTTGGTTGTACTGAAAGATTCAGTCTGGAACGAAGTCAGATCTTTGCTGGATTCAGTCTGGATTCAGGTGAGCAGCTCCAGCACCAAAACTGTTGGAAACTTTTTTAGCTTCTTTTTAAGAAGAGACCAGGAGATTCTTGGTAAAGCAGGAGTTTGTATTTATTCCGTTGCTGTAGTCATCTGCAAGAAGAAATCTTCAAGCAAATCTCCAAGAAATCTCCAAGGTATAGGTGCTAGAGAGAACACTTGACTTGGGACACCTACCAAATGTTCAAGAACTGAAAGACAAAAGATAACTTTCTCAGGGCTTGGGCTTCCTGCTCTTAGCGTGTAAATCACAATACACATTTAGCTTATACCGTTATATTGGAATCTGTGTTTAACCTTTTATAAATTTGTAATACAACAAAAACATGTTAAAATGTTTCTCTTCTGTGATGCGAAGCTGAATTTTCAGCATCATTACTCACACAATCATTCAGAAATCATTCTAATATGCTGATTTGATCATCAAGAACATTTTGTCTTATTATGAAAATAGAAAATAGCTATACTACTTAAAATAGTCTGTGTGTGTGTGTGTGTGTGTGTGTAAACCCTGAAATATTATTAAATGGTTCAAAAGTACAGCATTTACGTAAAGGTGCAGTATGCAAGATTGACAGCTAGTGGTTTAATAGGGTACTGCAAAAACAAAGGCATCCCAGAGACATTTCAGAGTCAAGCATTATTTCTCAGAGAAACAGCTATGACTACAAACATGTCATTTTGGCATTAGGCAAAAACGGACACACAGCACCTTACAAATCCTCACAGATACCCTTTTTCTCTAAGAAGGAACATTGTTGTGAGGATACTACCTTTCTAGTATCTCTGACAAAAGCAGGATTTGTGATCGGTCTGTAATTAATCCATGAATTAGTTGTTGTTTTTGGGACATATCCTAATGACAGTTGATAATATTATGAAAAGGATCTATCTGACAGCACCTCTTTTAGTAGTTTACATTAAATAGGGTCTAACACACAAGTTGTTGGTTTAGAAGATTTAACAGTTCTTCCTCTTCTATGGTAGAGAATAAATTGGATCTATAGTGCACATCTGATGTTGATACTGACAGCTGCATGGTTACAATATAATCTCTGATAGTTAGCCACTGTACTCAATAAGACTTTCCTCTGGAAGAGAGTATTTTCCCACCAAGCAATACGAAATACCTTTAGTTTTGTCTTCATGAGACAGTGCTGCTCTCTTTCGGCACGAGTGTGCTGATTATACCTCTGTGTCAGACGGTTTTCTTTACTCTTCTTTAAGCGCAGGTAAGCAACCATATCTAAAGTGCTAGAAAAGACCATAGTTTGTTACATCATTCAAACGATTGGATAGAAACACAACAAGCGATACAACTGTGACTCTTCAAACAGTCTGTGATGCACACTCCACACACCACTGTCAAAGAAATCGTATCCTTCCTCCAGCTCTCTTTGACGTCTACATCCCAGCGCTGTGTTTCGAGTCAAACCCCCTCTGAACCCAGAATGCAACAATGCACGTCGAATCTCTCTGGATTAGCAGGAAGTGAAGAATGTGAGGGAAACGGTAAAGACATGAGTGAGAAAGCTTGTGTATGTTCAATGTGATGACAGTCTCACCAGAATAAATTCAGATCTGGACAGATCTCGGTCAGATCGACTCAGACAGTGCAGCACAGCGTCATGAAGAGACGTCTTCTCGAGAAGAATCTGCACAACACACACCACAGACACACATTAGGAGTGTGTGAGAGAAGTTACTGAAGGATGAAAAAAAGACTAGGATTTTCTTTCCAGCATGATCTCCCTCCTCCTCTCTCTCTTAATATTGTGTTCTATAGAGGAGCTTTCATGGAGTTTTTCATGGAATTTTTGCCTGTTTATTATAATGCCAAGCTGCTTTGAAACAAAAATATGTAAGTATTAGCAACTTTACATGGCCACTCAATCTAATGTTAACCCAGAGAAATGTGGGAGACAGATAGAGGCTCACTTGTGTTTAAGATACTGCTCATTTTTTTGGTCAAACAAATAAGAGTAAAATAAGAGTGTCTGTAAAAGCTACATTTATTTACATGCATTCTCAGATCGTGTAATCCATATGAAACATGTATACAGGCGGATCACTACTGAAGAGATGACAAGTCTGTGTCACCTACTTCAAAGAAAACATTACTTTATCAAAATATTACAACGGTAATGTAGTCTCCTTACTGTTTAGACACTTTCATAATCATAACTTGTGCGCTTGAACGGTTATGGGCAATTAAAGGTTTTATGAGGGCAATTAAAGGCTCATAATAATGATCATTTGAATGGTTTATTAATAATTGTGCGATTAGTCGACTAATGCTTAAAATTACTGATTACTGGTCAACCAGAAAAATCCTTATTCGGGGACAGCCCAAATTATTACAAGCTAACCGTTTGGGCTAAAGTAAGGTGAACGTTTTGAACACCAGCTGGTTATGTACTTGCTCAAATATTGATTCTGGGGCATTTTTAACCAAAAAAAGTTACGCACTGCAGCTTTAATCATTTCACATGCGTTTCAGTTAAGTTCTTTGACACAATGAGATCACACACACACACGCACACACACACACACACACATTTGTGCACATGTTCTTAGCTATGCACACATAACTCAGTACCTGACAGCAGTGATTCTGCTCTGGATTCAGGGTCTTTCTTGGACACAGCAGCAGAGGACGGCCGTGAAGGACAGACTGACACCTGCTGGTCAAACCTCGTAACACAGGTCCTGTAACAGAGCAACAGTTGACATGAATGTGAGTGGAGCCTAATAATAAAGGTCTGAGTGTGTGTCATCAGAACAATTCAGTCAGACATTGTCTCAAGGTCAGTATCATTGAACCTTCTTGTCTGTGCTTCCCTTCCAGCAGCTGCAGATTCAGATTCGACAAACTGGTTGGCTGGGGCTTAACACTTCGTTGTGCAACTGGCTGCTGGACTTCCTGACCGGAGAGACCTCAGGCAGCATGGGTCGGCAGTAACACATTCAGCACCATCACACTTAACACTGGGTCTCCTCAAGGATGAGTGCCGAGCTCCCTCCTCTTCACCCTGCTGACCCCACGACTGCACTCCGTCACACAGCTCCAATCTCTTCATTAAGTTTGCGGATGACACTGACTGTGGTGGATCTCAACAGAGATGAGACAAACTACAGGAGCGAGGTGAGCACGCCTGGCTGAACGTGGAGAAGACGAAGGAGACTGTTGTTGACTTCAGGAGAGTGAACACCCAGCATGCTACTCTGCGGTTGTGGAGAGAGTGGAGAACAGCACCAACTTCCTGGGTGTTCACATCACAGAGGACCTCTCCTGGACAAACTACTCCACAGCACTGGCCAGGAAAGCACAGCAGCACCTCCGCAAACTGAGAAGAGCCAGAGCCCCGGCCCCCATCATGTGCACCTTCTACAGAGGCACCATTGAGAGCATCCTGACCAGCTGCATCACTGTGTGGTACGGCGCCTGCAACGCGTCCTGCCGATAGACACTCCAGCGCATAGTGAGAGCAGCTGAGAAGATCGCTGGTGTCTCTCTCCCTTCCCTCCAGGACATTTACAACACAAAGCTCTTAACGTTGCAGGTGACCCTACCCACCCGACACACAGCTGCCATCAGGGAGGAGACTGCGGAGTCTACAGGCTAGGACCAGTAGACTGAAGGACAGCTTCATACATCAGGCTGTCAGGAAGCTGAACTCTCCCGTCCCACCCTCCTCTCCTTGACTCCACTCACCACTGACCCTCATCCTCTCATTCCAGGAGCCCAGTTAAACGCTGGCCTGCTCTCTGAGCACATTTACACTGACAAGCTGTTTGCACTACTTTCTATTTGCACTGGTTTCACTCAAATCTGCCAAGTGCCTTTATTGATTTATCTCTACTGTCAATATCTGTATAGCTTAAAGTGATTGTATAGCTGTTTCTTATATGTAGTTTTATCTGTAACTTTTTGATATTTTCATATTTCATATTTTACTTTACTGTGCACCTAGGGTCTGAGAGAAACGCAATTTCAATTCTCTGTATGTAAGAACTGTATGTGTGGTATAATTGACAATAAAGCAGACTTGACTGCTTGACTCTCTTTCTGTCCTTCATTCATTCCTTTCTTAACTCTTTCTTTTATCAGTGAAGCTGACATAATGAAACTGAATATACATAAAGACTGGGATATACTGCCTTTAGGAGTTACACAGTTTAACTCTGCTGAAGAACAAACAATGTCAGATCATTTCAAACTGCTGTTTATCATTTGTACTGCATATTAATTCTAAACTAAAACGTATAATATACAATATTTTGTATCCTACCTTAAAATAGCAGAATGTGTATCACTTAAAGGGCACAAAACACACACACACACACACACACACATACTGTCAGTCTTCCAAACGCATCGGGGATCACTGAATGACACCCTGCCTCTGTAAAAATTGCTTTATACTAAACATATGCAGTGTTAAATGTAACAAATGTTTCAATGATATTCATAATGAACAAGCATAATTATGTACAATCTATTCAATGAATTTATAAAACTACAAGCCGCATGACACAGCACAACCTTTTTTACAAACTAGCTAAAGTTTAGCCTATTGGCATAAACAAAGACCAGTGCAGTGTTTCAGAGCGCCGATCAGCTGCAGCAGGACTTCTTTAGCCAGACTCTCCTCCAGACATCCGTTCTCTCAAGAAACTCTGGAGATCTTGGCAGGAACGGACGCTCCAGGATCATGGTGCAGCTCGCTATGGTCAACTACTCCAACAGCTGCAGGACGCTTGGGCAGGCAGGAGTTTAGACTGACCAGGGTCATCAACGCCTACCTCCAGCGGCAGCAGACCCTGACCTTCCTGCAGAGACCAAAGATCCGTTACATCCAGAGCTGAATGCAGATGAGACAGAACAACGGATTCACCATCCCAATAACTTGCAGCTTCTCAGGTGACCTGCTTTACAAGCAAAAGATTTGATGGCAACTCAGAACAAATAAACTCGCAGTAAATCACGACGCTGATATCGCCATTTCGTGCTGTTTGAATGAAGCAGGGAAGGAATGTCATTGGCAGTCCGTCGGACTCCATGTATCCCAGCATGCACCGAGCCGAATCCACCTCGCCCCAGCAATGGCCCTGGCATACGCTCTTCTGAAACACACAAGAAACGTCTTCAAGAGAGAAATATAACCTGTGAAAGAGTAAGTGTTAGCTTAATGCACCTGAAGAAGATGTTCTTTAATATTTGGGCATATTTCTGACTCATGGAGCGCTTGGCGTCTTCGCTGGAGGTGGAAGTTCGTTCATCCTCCTGGCCGCCGCTCTGCCGCTCCTTCCTGTGAGGCTGACTCAGGACACAGAACAAGTGTCAAGTCAGAAGGCAGAGGTGCTGACGGTCCCAGAAGCCCTGGCTCAGGGCTCTGGTCGGCAGCGGATCCGATCACGATCACCAGAGCCTCGTTTCCCATCCTCCTGAGCGCTGTTCATGGGGAAAGCAGCACTCCTGGATCTGAGCCGCCCGGCTGAAATATTACACACTTACAATACTTCATACAGTCATCAACATCAGTGTTCACGTCAAATGTGTTACTTTCTTCAACTTTCTGTTGATAAACAAGTAGCTCAAACCCTTATAATCACAACAGAATAAAACTCATACTTAAGACAACCATTTTGAACCTGACATAACAGGCTGATTCACATGATCACTTAGCTGGGCAACACAGGGTTAACTTGCACACGCTTTATCATGTAAATACCATACATACCATAATAAATAGCTATACAATTATGAATTAAAACATACTTCCTGCCTTTCACTCATGTGAGCTAATATCAACCTCCTCCAAACAAAACAGGGGAAAAAATTAAATAAAATTAAATACTCTTTAAAAAAATAAACACAAAAATTAAAAATAATAAAACAAAGAAACAAAACGATAAACCTAAATGATACGAAATAAAAGTGCTCTGCAGAAATAAGATTGCCAACAGGTAGCTTATAAATAACTAAAGAACCCTATAAGAAATTGGAAAATAAAAAAAGGTTTACACAATTCTGATAGCTAAAAAGCGATAGACATCTAACTGAAATACTAATAGTTCTTGTGATAGCTATGGGTTTGAATGTTTATATTTTCGTCAGAAGTCAACTGATGCCGCCATAGCAAATTTAAAATGGTCCGCAGCGCCGCCAGCGCTGCCTCAGCACTTATTCGCTTATTATAATATAACATTTATACAGTTGTAACATCATTTTTTCGCCATTTTAAATAGTTTTAAGTTTTCGTTTTTATATTAATGCGCTTTTGTTTAACTCGACCAATGATTCAGTTGTCCATTCATGTAAAGACTTGAACGAATCATCCGCTTAAAACTAATCAACTGAATGAACGATCTAGTATAAAATCAGTGATTTGCCGCCACCTGCTGGCAGTTTTAGTTTCATTTAGTATTTATACATCTTACTCATATCTCGTGATTCAGCAATTTTAGATTTAGAAACATCGATCCCAACAAGAATTATATTTAATTGCACTCGCCACTCCGAGCCTCAAACGCCTGGAAATACATCTACAAGTCACTTTGTGCTCTCCTGTGCACCTCTGTAGTAATTTGTATTCATTTTGTTAATAGTGATTTATATGACTGGTCATTTATTCTTCGCATTCTACTGCTTCTTAATCTATAGTTTTTATTCGCAATTTTATTGGTTTTATTTGCTGTTTTACTTTTTAATTGATAAAACTGACTCAACGGGAAGATGAAAGGTTATGATATTTTAAAAGCCGATAAACACATATGATTCTATACCTATTTATAAAATTTCATTTAATTTCACATTTCTCTCACCCTAATAAATGTTAGATGGAGCTGAAAGATCATTTCTGACACATCTGAATATCAAGCCATCAAGTCATTTATGATTAATAATGGGCTGTTTTAATTTTCTCTCAATTTAATTATTTATTTTAGAGATCATAGCATATTTTATAACCTCACTTCCAGCCTTTTACACCACTTGATTAATAAGTTATATATCTGTCTTTAGACTGAGATGAATGACATTGATCAAAAGCAGTGTGTAATATTCCGTGTCTTAGACTGAATGCAGTTTAATGGAGATCGAATTGTGTTGATTTTTCTATGTTTCTGCTGAAGATTCATCATGAATACAGTTTAAACTGTTCTATTCTATTCTATACTACTTAAATATATTTTTGAATATGTTGAGAATCCTTTTTTTAGCTTCTTTTTAAGAAGAGATCAGGAGTCTTGGTAAAGCAGGAGTTTGTTTTTATTTCTGTTGCAGTCATCTGCAAGTCTTCAAGAAATCTTTAAGAAAATCACAATTCTGGGCAAGAAAATCTTCAAGAAATCTCCAAGAAAAAAATCTAACTAAAACCTAGTACAGGTTATATATATATATATATATATATATATATATATATATATATATATATATATATATATATATATATATATGTTTCCAAGGGGGAGCAGTATACAGAGGTGGAGACTATTAAAACTAAAAGGCAAATGCAGAACAGGAACTTAGCCCAGAACAGGAACTTTCCGATCCTTTGATCCATTTAGCATCCAAGTGTCTTCTTAAATGCATATGTAAGTGCTAGAGAGCACACTTGACTTGGGACACCTACCAAATGTTCAAGAACTGAAAGACAAAAGATAACTTTCAGGGCTTGGGCTTCCTGCTCTAGTATGTAAAATCACAACACATTCATTCATAACGTTATATTGGAATCTCACAGAACACAAATTTAATGCAAATTTAAATTTGTAATAGTTCTTTTTCAGAACCATAACTCTTGACAAATACGACATGGATGGTAATATACACAAAACTACAAGGATGTAGCACACAATCATGTAGCATAAGAGTGAAGTCCTGAAGCCCATGGCGTCTGAATAACTGTGACGTCTGTTTCCTGTAGTCCATTTCCTGTAGACTCATTCGATGACTCTTTGTCCCATGTAGCTTGTTCATGGATGTCTGAGGTGAAACTTAAATCAGGTGCTGCATATGAGATGTATATGTACTGAAACACAAGAAAACAAAGAAACAGCAGACCAGCAGTATTCAGGCATATTGACATTTTTTGACTTCTGGGGATCGATAGTGGTTTTGTTGACCTAGTCTTCTCAGTCATTTGACACCCATGGACCAGTGAGGTATGGGGATGGACCAGTGGACGGGAAAACCTATGGAGGATAATCTTTCACTGCAGGGGTCGCCCAGGCCTGTTGCGCTCTTCGGGCCCTTCCTGGGCCTCTTACTGGTCTATGTGTCCTAGTCTGTCCCTGTAAGTGATTTGAAACCCTTATTGTAAAAACATCTTCATCCTCCAAATGAAACATCAGTCGTAGCAAACATCGGCAACATAGAGGATGGGTGATTGGAGGTGTGCTGTAGCATAACTCTTTGAAGGCTGTGAGTGTACTCAACTAGCATTCTCTCAATGCTAACACCCACAAACTGCTCCAACAGTTGGGTAAAGTGGGCAGGGGCTGCTTCAGAGAAGTTAGCAGACTGAGTAGAGCTGGGCAAAGCTGT
This sequence comes from Puntigrus tetrazona, assembly GCF_018831695.1. Lineage (NCBI taxonomy): Eukaryota > Metazoa > Chordata > Actinopteri > Cypriniformes > Cyprinidae > Puntigrus > Puntigrus tetrazona. Next base: position 893,817 of record NW_025048726.1, read on the forward strand.
TCATTTCTCCCAAAGTCTTTGCCTTTCCTGCACTCTCTTTCATCCAGTGTCCAGATTTCCACAGTACGGCAATTGCCCTCCCTTAGACATTTACCTTTCTGCCGGTTCTCTGTGTTGACCTTAAAGGACGCTGCTGCAACCTTACTCTGGCTTTAACATCAGAGTCTCTTCCATGTAGCTAGTGTGTTTAGTTATTATGAGAGTTTTGATAGACTAAGTTAGATCTAGAAAAGGCAAGGCTTTTTCTGTCCTTCTTTTCTGAACTCCTTCTCTCAGCCTATCTTTACTGGCATGTTGGCTCAGAAGTAACAGCTGACTCAAAACTATTGAATTCAGATTTGGTTAGAATTCTGTGACATTGGCTGTGTGACTTCTGCCAATCGACATGTCGAGAGACGATTTTACACTAAGGCTCTTCTCTAAATTCAGGAAAATGTGTACGCAAGGAGGGGGTGCTCTGGGATGTTTTCTCTATATCTTTAGGTCCAAGCATTTTGCAGTTGTTTGACCTGGAAAACAGAAGAGTTGGGAGGAACACTTTCAATTCCCAATTCCTCTGAGATCTTCTCCTAGGGCCCACACACCTTCACTGAATCTACAGACACCTCAGTTACTGATGTGAGGGCTACTCAGTTTCAAGGAAAGCTTGCGAGTCAGGATAAGTGCTATCAGGCTGACTAACTTCCATCTCCGCTTTTTCTGTGCTTTGTTGCGATTTAATTTCTTTGTCAAAGCAGATATCCTGTAGCACTAGCTCTTGTCTCTGTTCCTCTAGTTCCAGATGTTTTTGGAGATTGCTGTGTAGCTAGTGCTAAGCCAAATTCTCTGTGGCAACAGATAATGCCTTTCAAATTGTTCTCACGCAAACATGCTCCTAAACCTTTTTACACTCCTCTACAGACCAAGTTCGTCTGACGGATCTTATATTTCTGAGTTAGCTCTGTCTAACTTCCTCAGTAATTATAAGGCTCATTTGCATGCCTAAATTTGCTATCTGACCACAAAGGAGTCATGGTGACCACCTTTTCAGTTGTGGGAATCAATCTAGCATCTGCTTTGAACATTTTGTAAGAATTTCTTTTTGTTACTTACACAAGTAAAACAACGTATAAACGCTCTGATCAACAGAGGGTACACTTATAACACAGATCAACTATGGTTAACCTTCTCTAACAAATGTAGAGGACGACACAAATATTAGCAAATGTAATGCCACAATCTTCCTGTTGGTTCAGAGAATGATTTAATTTTTCCTGCCTAAACAGAGAATAACACAAACTATTAGTAAGTGATGCCATAATTTGCCTAAAAACAGAGTGATAACAATATTAGTATGTAATGCCAATCTTCCCTGTCTGGAAACGGAGGATTACCAATTTTCCTAAAATTAATTTTTAGAGGATAACCTAGTTAACCAAACTTTTAGCTGTCTGTTAACTCTTCTCTGGTGGCGAGAGGTGTACATGTACTGGTCTGTAATGGTGCTTTGGATAGAGTTACACTCACTAACCTTTGCTGTGCCTGAAAGATTCAGTCTGGAACGAAGTCAGATCTTGCTGGATCTGTCTGATCTGTGTGAGCAGCTCCAGCACCAAAACTGTTGGAAACTTTTAGCTTTCTTACAGAGACTATGAGATTCTTGTAAAGCAGGAGTTTGCATTTATTCCGTTGCTGTAGTCATCTGCAAGAAGAAACTGCAAATTCCCAAGAAATCTCCAAGGTATAGTAAAAGGAGAGAACACTTGACTTGGGACACCTACCAAATGTTCAAGAACTGAAAGACAAAAGATATTTCAGGGCTTGGGTCTATTTTAGCGTAAATCACAATACATTTAGCTATACTGTTATATTAAATCTGTGTTTAACCTTTATAAATTTGTAATACAACAAAACATGTTAAAATGTTTCTCTCTGTGATGGTTGAATTTTCAGCATCATACCACACAACTATCTGTAAATCATTCTAATATGCTGATTTGACTGTCAAGAAACATTTGTCTTATTGCGAAATAGAAAAACATATACTACTAAAATAGTCTGTGTGTAAACTGGAAGCCATTATTAAATGGTTCAAAAGTACAGCATTTACGTAAAGGTGCAGTATGCAAGATTGACAGCTTAGTGGTTTAATAGGGTACTGCAAAACAAAAGTATCCCAGAGATATTTCAGAGTCAAGCATTATTTCTCAGAGAAACACAGACTACAAAACATGTGTTATTTTGGATTAGGCAAAAACGACATACAGCACCTTACAAATCCTCACAGATACCCTTTCTAAGAAGGAACATTGCTGTGAGGATACTACCTTTCTAGTATCTCTGACAAAAGCAGGATTTGTGACTGGTCTGCAATTAATCCATGAATTAGTTGTTGTTTTTTGGGACATATCCTAATGACAGTTACAATATTATGAAAAGGATCTATCTGACAGCACCTCTTTTAGTAGTTTACATTAAATAGGGTCTGAACACACGTTGTTGGTTTAGAAGATTTAACAGTTTTTCCTCTCTGGTAGAGAATAAATTGGATCTATAGTGCACATCTGATGTTGATACTGACAGCTGTATTAATATAATATAATCTCTGATAGTTAGCCAATGTACTAATAAGACTTTCTCTGGAAGAGAGTATTTTCCCACCAAGCAATACGAAATACCTTTAGTTTTGTCTTCATGAGACGGTATGTTTCTTTCGGGCAATGAGTGTGCTGATTATACCTCTGTGCTGTACTTGTTTCTTTACTCTTCTTTAAGCAGGTAAGCAACTATATCTAGTGCTAGAAAAGACCATAGTTTGTTGCATCAATTCAAACACTGATAGAAAACACAAATGTTTATACAACTGTGACTTTTCAAACAGTCTGTGACACACCCACACACCACTGTCAAGAAATCGATCCCTTCCTCCAGCCTTTGACGCCTACATCCAGCGCCAGTTTCCGAGTCAAACTCTCTGAACCCAGAATGCAACAATGCACGTCGACCTCTCTGATTAGCAGGAAGTGAAGAATGAGGGAAACGTAAAGACATGAGGAGAAAGCTTGTGTATGTTCAATGTGATGACAGTCTCACCAGAATAAATTCAGATCTGACAGATTCCCGTCAGATCGACTCAGACAGTGCAGCACAGCGCCATGAAGAGACGTTTTCTCAGAAGAATCTGCACAACACACACCAGTAGACACACATTAGGAGGTGAGAGAAGTTATTGGCTGGGATGAAAAAAAGATTTAGATTTTTCCAGGCATGATCTCCCCTCCTTTCTCTCTCTCTTAATATTGTGTCTTTATAGAGGAGCTTTCATATGAGTTTTTCTATGGAATTTTTGCCTGTTTATTATAATAATGCCAAGCTGCTTGAAACAAAAATATGTAAGTATTAGCAACTTTATACATACTAATCTAATGTTAACCCAGAGAAATGTGGAGACAGATAGGAGGCTCACTTGTGTTTCTAAGATACTGCTCATTTTGGTCAAACAACAAGAGTAAAATAAGAGTGTCTGCAAAAGCCACATTTATTTACATGCACTCAGATCGTGTAATCCATATGAAACATGTATACAGGCGGATCACTACTGAAGAGATGACAAGTCTGTGTCACCTACTTCAAAGAAAACATTACTTTATCAAAATATTACAACGGCAATGTAGTCTCCTTACTGTTTAGACACTTTCATAATCATGCAACTGTGCGCTTGAACGGTTATGGGCAATTAAAGGTTCTTATGAGGGCAATTAAAGGCCTGGCACAATGATCATTTGAATTGGTTTTATTAATAATTGTGCGATTAGTCGACTAATGCTTAAAATTACTGATTACTGTCAAACCAGAAAATCCTTATTCTGGGACAGCCCAAATTATTACAAGCTAAACTGCTTAAGCAAAGTAAGGTGAACGCTGAACACCAGCTGGTTATGTGTGTAATTTGCTCAATATTGATTCTGGGGCATTTTTAACCAAAAAAAGTTACGACTGCAGCTTTAATCATTTCACATGCTCTGTGTTAAGTTCTTGACACAATGAGACTTACACACACACGCACACACCACACACACACACACACACACACATTTGTGCACATGTTCTTAGCTATGCACATAACTCAGTACCTGACAGCAGGACTGCTCTGATCTCAGGCCCTTTCTTGACACAGCAGCAGAGGACGGCCGTGAAGGACAGACTGACACCTGCTGGGTCAAACCCTCAGAACACAGGTCCTGTAACAGAGCAACAGCGATATGAATGTGAGTGAGCCACAATAAAGGTCTGAGTGTGTGTCATCAGAACACCAGTCAGACATTGTCTCAAGGTCAGTATCATTGAACTTTCTTGTTCAGGCTCCTTCCAGCAGCTGCAGATTCAGATTCGATAAAACTGGTTCGTTGCTAACACTTCACAGTAACTGGCTGCTGGATTCTCCTGACCGGGAGACTCCTTGTAAGCAGCATGGGTCGGCAGTAACACATTCAGCACCATCACACTTTAACACTGGGTCTCCAAGGATGAGTGCCGAGCTCCCTCCTCCTCTTCACTCCCTGCTGACCGACGATTGCACTCTCGTCACACAGCTCCAATCTCATTAAGTTTATGGATGACGATTGTAGGATCTCAACAGAGATGAGACAAAACTACAGGAGCGAGGTGAGCCGCCTGGCTGAACGTGCGGAGAAGACGAAGGAGACTGTTGTTGACTTCAGGAGAGTGGAACACTCAGCATGCTACTCTGCGGTTGTGAGAGGAGAATAGCACTTCAACTTCCCGGGTGTTCACATCACAGAGGACCTCTCCTGACAAACTACTCCACAGCACTGGCCTGTGAAAGCACAGCAGCAATTCCTCCGCAAACTGAGAAGAGCCAGAGCCCTCGCCCCCATCATGTGCACCTTCACAGAGGCACCCATTGAGAGCATCCTGACCAGCTGTATCACTGTGTGGTACGGCGCCTGCAACGCCCTGCCGAGTAGACACACTCCAGCGATAAAGAGCAGCTGAGAAGATCGCTGGTGTCTCTCCCTTCCTCCAGGACATTTACAACACAGCTCTTAACGCTGCAGGTGACCTCTACCTAATTCGACACACAGCTGCCATCAGGGAGGAGGACTGGAGTCTACAGGCTAGACCCAGATCTGAAGGACAGCTTCATACATCAGGCTGTCAGGAAGCTGAACTCTCTCCGTCCCACCCTCCTCTCCTTGACTCCACTAACCACTGACCTCATCCTCTCATTCCAGAGCCCAGTTAACGCTTTTTGGCCTGCCTTCTGAGCACATTTACACTGACAAGCTGTTTGCACTACTTATTTGCACTGGTTTCACTCAAATCTGCCAAGTGCCTTATTGATTTATCTCTACTGTCAATATCTGTATAGCTTGTGCGTGATTGTATAGCTGTTTCTTATATGTGTTTTATCTGTAACTTTGATATTCATATTTTCATATTTACTTTACTGTGCACTAGGGTCTGAGAGAAATGCAATTTCACCTCTCTGTATGTAAGAACTGTATGTGTGGTATAATTGACAATAGCTAGACTTGACTGCTTGACTTCTTTCTGTCCTTCATTCATTCCTTTCTTTAACTTCTTTCTTTCGGTCAGTGAAGCTGACATAATGAAACTGAATATACATAAAGACTGGGATATACTGCCTTTAGAGTTACATTAGTTTAACTGCTGAATGAACAAACAATGTCAGATCATTTCAAAACTGCTGTTTATTCATTTGTACCGCATATTAATTTAAACTAAACGTATAATATACAACATTTTGTATCCTAAGCCTTAAAATAGCAGAATGTATCACCAAAGGGTACAAACACACACACACACACACACACACACACACACACACACACATACTGTCAGTCTCTCTCCAAACGCATCGTATCACTGAATGACACCCTGCCTCTGTAAATGTACGGGCTTTATACAAATATATGCATGTTAAATGTAACAAATGTTTCAATGATATTCATAATGAATGTAAGTAATAATTATGTACAATCTATTCAATGAATTTATAAAACCACAAGCCGATGACACAGCACAACCTTTTTACAAACCAGCTGAAAAGTTTAGTCTATTACATAAACAGTATTAATTCTATTTACAATCTGGCCGAGTGCCTCAGTCTGTTCCTGTTATTCTTATTCACACACTGTCTGCTCTAATTGTTAAAACTCCTATTTTTCTAGTTTATCCGATCTCTGGCTCTGGTTTCTGCTGGTGCTGTGTGTTCAGCTCCTCCAGGATCCACAGAGAGCCCTCACAGACTGAAGCAGACGATTTCTGGAGGTGACCAGGAAGCTGTTCCCTGCACTTCCTGTGTCACTCCTGCTCTCCCTATACCAACAGTCAAAAGCATTGATCTAGACTGATCCTAACGACACGATCGAAAAGTGTGTGTCACTGGCCTTACACCTGTTCATTGTAACCAGGGGTGGCTCTCAATGTCGTCTGATGCCGATGCACTGAGACACCAGCGAATCAGCTGACGGCACTCTGTTACACAGAACACAGTCTTCAGCAACACAAAAGCACACGCTTCACCTGGATCTGGACGTGATGTCTGTCTCTTGCCTGTAGACAGCTCTCTAGGGAAGGTCAGCCTGCTTTTGGAGGTGACCGGCGTGCTCCTCTGAAGGGGAAACAGCCGCACAGGATGCTGTAGAGCGTCACCCCGACAGACCAAACCGTAGCCGGTCCGGCGTGATAGCGCTGCCGCCGAAACCACTCAGGAGGGGCGTATTCAAGAGTGCCTGAGAGACACAACAAGACCACAAACGTCCGATCAAAATCTTCCCTTTGCTGTTCACAAACACAGATCACTGCAGTGAGATCAAAGCAACCTGCAAAGTGTCGGTAGGCGAGTCTTGCAGCAGATCTCCACAGCCGAAGTCCAGCAGCTTGATGTCATGCGAGTCTGTGGAGATCAGCAGATTCTCCGGTTTGACGTCCCGGTGCAGGACTCCGCGGCTCTCGCAGTGTTTCAGAGCGCCGATCAGCTGCAGCAGGACTTTCTTAGCCAGACTCTCCTCCAGACATCCGTTCTCCTCGCAGAAACTCTGGAGATCTTGGCAGGAACGGGACGCCCAGGATCATGGTGTAGCGTCTGCGATGGTCGAACCACTCCAACAGCTGCAGGACGTTTGGGCAGGCAGGAGCCGAATTGACCAGGGTCATCAACGCCACCTCCAGCGGCAGCAGACCCTGACCTTCCTGCAGAGACCAAAGATCCGTTACATCCAGAGCTGAATGCAGATGAGACAGAACAACGGATTCACCCTCAACTCACAACTTGCAGCTTCTCAGGCGACCTGCTTTTACAAGCGCATTTGATGGCAACCTGTGAACAAATAAACTCGCAGTAAATCACGCATTCGCTGATATCGCCATTTCTAAAAGCTGTTTGAATGAAGCAGGAAGGAAATGTCTTACTGGCAGTCTGTCGGACCTGCGTATCCCAGCATGCACCGAGCGAATCCACCTCGCCCCAGCAATGGGCCCTTGGCATACGCTTCTGAAACACACAAGAAACGTCTTCAAGAGAGAACATAAACCTGTGAAAGAGTGTTAGTTTAATGCACCCGAAGAAGATGTTCTTTTAATATTTGGGCATATTTCTGACCTCTGCGGGAGCGTTTGGCTGGTCTTCTGCTGGAGGTGGAAGTCTGTTCATCCTCTGGCTGGCCGCCGCTCTGCCGCTTCCTCTTCCTGTGAGGCTGACCTGTGGACACAGAAACAAGTGTCAAGTCAGAAGGCAGAGGTGCGACGTGTCCTGGTAGCTCTTGGCTCAGGGGCTGCTCTGGGTTTGGCAGCGGATCCGGATCACGATCACCAGAGCCTCGTCTCCCATCCTCCTGAGCGGCCGTCTGAGTGAAAGCAGCACTCCTGGATCTGGAGCGGCCCGTGGCTGAAATATTACACACTTACAATACTTCATACAGTCATCAACATCAGTGTTCACGTCAAATGTGTTACTTTCTTCAACTTTCTGTTGATAAATAAGTAGCTCAAACCCTTATAATCACAACAGAATAAAACTCATACTTAAGACAACCATTTTGAACCTGGGACATGGGAAAATATTCACATGATCACTTAGCTGGGCAAAATAATAGGTTAACTTGCACACGCTTTATCATGTAAATACCATACATACCATAATAAATAGCCATAATAATTATGAATTAAAACACATACCTCGTCTTTCACTCATGTGAGCCATTGACAACCTCCTCCAAACAAAAAACAGGGAAAAAAAAATTAAATAAAATTAAATACTCTTTTAAAAAAATAAACACAAAATTAAAAATAATAAACAAAGTAAACAAAACGACAAACTCCAAATGATACGAGAACAAAAGTGCCTGCAGAAATAAGATTAAGTTAACGTTAGTGTTTTTAAGCAAATAACTTAAGTTAAAACTCTCACAAAGAAAATCTCCGCCTGAAATAAAAGTCTTCTTGTCAGGAATCCTCCGATGAGCTTCAGAAAGCACAAGATCTGTCAGAAAATACTCCTTAAATGTCTCAGATAGCGATGGGTTTGAATGTTTATATTTTCGGTCAGAAGTCAACTGGCGTCGCCATAGCAACTAAAACGTGAACGCAGCGCCGCCAGCGCGTCTCAGCACTTATTCGTTTATTATAATATAACATTTATAATAGTTGTAACATCATTTTTCGTCATTTTAAATAGTTTTTAAGTTTCGTTTTTATATTAATGTGCGCTTTTAAATGAATCCGAATCAATGATTCAGTTGTCCATTCATAAAGACTCCTGAATGAATCATCCGCTTAAACGAATCAACTGAATGAACGATTCAGTGATAAAAATCAGTGATTTGCCGCCACCTGCTGGCAGTTTTAGTTTCATTTGTATATTTGTATGATTTCATTTCATATTTCCGTATTCAGAATTTTAGATTTAAAACATTCATCTCAACAAGAATTATATTTAATTGCACTCATGTCACCTCCGAGCCTCATTAAACGTCTGGAAATACATCTACAAGTCACTTTGTGCTCTCCTGTGCACCTCTGTAGTACTCATTCATTTTGTTAATAGTGATTTCATATGACTGGTCATTTATTCTTCGCATTCTACTGCTTCTTAATCTATAGTTTTTATTCGCAATTTTACGTTTTATTTGCTGTTTTACTCTTTAATTGATAAAACTGACCTAACGTGAAGATGAAAGGTGATATTTTAAAAGCCATAAACACATATGATTCTATACCTATTTATAAAATTTCATTTAATTTCAATACTTTCACTCCTCGTTGTTGTAACACAGTGATTGATATAAACAACAGATGGAGCTGAAAGATCATTTCTGACACATCTGAATATCACAAACGCTCATCAAGTCATTTATGATTAATAATGGGCTGTTTTTAATTTTCCTCAATTTAATTATTTATTTAGAGATCATAGCATATTTATAACCTCACTTCCAGCCTTTTACACCACTTGATTAATAAGTTATATATCTGTCTTTTAGACTGAGATGAATGACATTGATCAAAAGCAGTGTGTAATATTCCGTGTCTTAGACTGAATGCAGTTTAATGGAGATCGACCAGGTTGATTTTTCTATGTTTCTTAAGGAAGATTCATCATGAATACAGTTTAAACTGTTCTATTCTATTCTATACTACTTAAATATATTTTTGAATATGTTGAGAACTTTTTTAGCTTCTTTTTAAGAAGAGATCAGGAGAGTCTTGGTAAAGCAGGAGTTTGTTTTTATTTCGTTGCTGTAGTCATCTGCAAGAAGTCTTCAAGAAATCTTTAAGAAAATCGTCAATCAAATCTCCAAGAAAATCTTCAAGAAATCTCCAAGAAAAAAAAATCTAACTAAAACCTAGCAAAGTATATATATATATATATATATATATATATATATATATATATATATATATATATATATATATATATATATATATATATGTTTCAAGGGGAGCAGTACATAGAGGTGGAGACCATTAAAACTAAAAGTATGCAAATGCAGAACAGGAACTTAGCCCAGAACAGGAACTTTCCCGATCCTTGATCTATTTAGCATCCAAGTGTCTTTCAAATGCATAGGTGCTAGAGAGCACACTTGACTTGGGACACCTACCAAATGTTCAAGAACTGAAAGACAAAAGATAACTTTCTCAGGGCTTGGGCTTCCTGCTCTTAGCATGTAAATCACAATACACATTTAGCTTATACCGTTATATTGGAATCTCACAGAACACAAATTTAATGCAAATTTAAAATTTGTAATAGTTCTTTTCAGAACCATAACTCTTGACAAATACGACATGGATGGTAATATGTTGTACAAAACTACATGATGTAGCACACAATCATGTAGCATAAGAGTGGAAGTCCTGAAGCCCATGGCGTCTGAATAACTGTGACGTCTGTTTCCTGTAGTCCATTTCCCCTGTAGACTCATTCGGATGACTCTTTGTCCTCATGAAGCTTGTTCATGGATGTCTGAGGTGAAACTTTAAATCAGGGTGCTGCATATGAGATGACATGTACCGGAAACACAAGAAAACAAAGAAACAGCAGACCAGCAGTATTCGTGCATATTGACATTTTTTGACTTCTGGTGATCGTATAGTGGTTTTGTTGACCTAGTCTTCAGTCATTTGACACCTATGGACCAGTGAGGTAAGGATGGACTAGTGGACGGGGAAAAACCTATGAGGATAATCTTCACCGCAGGGGTCGGCCCCGAGGCCTGTTGCGTTCGGTTCTTCCTGGGCTCCTCACTGGTCTATGTGTCCTAGTCTGTCCCTGTAAGTGATTTGTAAACCTTTATTGTAAAAACATCTTCATCCTCCAATGAAACATCAGTCGTAGCAAACATCATAACATAGAGGATGGGTGTGATTGGAGTGTGCTGTAGCATAACTTTGAAGGCTGTGAGTGTACTTAACTAGCATTCTCTCAACAGCTAACACCTGAGCAAACTGCTCCAACAGTTGGGTAAAGTGGGCAGGGGCTGCTTCAGAGTAGCTAGCAGACTGAGTAGGAGCTGGGTAAAGCTGTTCATTTCTCCTAAAGTCTTTTTGCCTTTCCTGCACTCTTTCATCCAGTGTCCAGATTTCCCACAGTAATGGCAATTGCCCTCCCTCTTAGGACATTTACCTTTCTGCCGGTTCTCTGTGTTGACCTTAAAGGACGCTGCTGCAATCCTTACTCTGGCTTTAACATCAGAGTCTCTTTCCCATGTAGCTAGTGTGTTTAGGTTAGTTATGAGAGTTTTGATAGACCAAGTTAGATCTAGAAAAGGCAAGGCTTTTTCTGTCCTTCTTTCTGAACTCCTTCTCTCAGCTCATCTTTACTGGCATGTTGTAGCTCAGAAGTAACAGCTGACTCAAAACTATTGAATTCAGATTTGGTTAGAATTTGTGACATTGGCTGTGTGACTTCTGCCAACGACATGTCGTGAGAGACGCATTTTGCTAATTAAGGCTCTTCTAAATTCAGGAAAATGTGTACGTGCTGAGGGTAAGCTCTGGGATGTTTTCTCTATATCTTTAGGTCCAAGCATTTTTGCAGTTGTTTGGACCTGGAAAACAGAAGAGTTGGGAGGAACACTTTCAATTCCCTCAATTCCCTGAGATCTTCTCCTAGCACCACACACCTTCACTGAATCTACAGACACCTCAGTTACTGATGTGAGGGCTACCTCAGTTTCAAGGAAAGCTTGCGAGTCAGGATAAGTGCTATCAGGCTGACTAACTTCCATCTCCGTTTTTTCTGAAGCTTTGTTGCGATTTAATTTCTTTGTCAAAGCAGATATCCTAGCACGTAGCTCTTGGTTCTGTTCCTCTAGTTCTGAGATGCGCTGAGATTGTTGTGTAGCTAGTGCTAAGCCAAATTCTCTGTGGCAACAGATAATGCCTTTCAAATTGTTCTCACGTAAACATGCTCCTAAAACCTTTTACACTCCTCTACAGACCAAGTCTTGTCTGGACGGATCTTATATTTCTGAGTTAGCTCTTGTCTAACTTCCTCAGTAATTATAAGGTCCATTTGCATGCCTAAATTTGCTATCTGACCACAAAGGAGTTGCGAGACCACCTTTTTCAGTTGTGGGAATCAATCTAGCATTCGTTTTGAACATTTTGTAAGAATTTCTTTTTGTTACTTACACAAGTAAAACAACGTAAGTAAACGTCTCTGATCAACAGAGGGTACACTTGTTAACACAGATCAACTATGGTTAACCTTCTCTAACAATGTAGAGGACGACACAAATATTAGCACGTAATGCCAATCTTCCTGTTGGTTCAGAGAATGACGAATTCTTTCCTGCCTAAAACAGAGAATAACACAAACTATTAGCAAGTGATGCCAATCTTCCTGCCTAAAACAGAGGATAACCAATAGTAGCATGTAATGCTAACCTTCCTTTCCTAAAACAGAGGATAACAAAAACTATTAGCAAGTAATGCCAATCTCCCCTGCCTAAACCAAAGGATAACAAATATTAGCATGTAATGCCAATCTTCCCTGTCTGAAACGGAGGATTACCAATTCTTCCCTAAAATTAATTTTTAGAGGATAACCTAGTTAACCAAACCCTACAGCTGTCTGTTAACTCTTCTCTGGTGGCGCAGAGGTGTACATGTACTGGTCTGTAATGGTGCTTTGGATAGAGTTACACTCACCAACCTTTGGTTGTACTGAAAGATTCAGTCTGGAACGAAGTCAGATCTTTGCTGGATTCAGTCTGGATTCAGGTGAGCAGCTCCAGCACCAAAACTGTTGGAAACTTTTTTTAGCTTCTTTTTAAGAAGAGACCAGGAGATTCTTGGTAAAGCAGGAGTTTGTATTTATTCCGTTGCTGTAGTCATCTGCAAGAAGAAATCTTCAAGCAAATCTCCAAGAAATCTCCAAGGTATAGGTGCTAGAGAGAACACTTGACTTGGGACACCTACCAAATGTTCAAGAACTGAAAGACAAAAGATAACTTTCTCAGGGCTTGGGCTTCCTGCTCTTAGCGTGTAAATCACAATACACATTTAGCTTATACCGTTATATTGGAATCTGTGTTTAACCTTTTATAAATTTGTAATACAACAAAAACATGTTAAAATGTTTCTCTTCTGTGATGCGAAGCTGAATTTTCAGCATCATTACTCACACAATCATTCAGAAATCATTCTAATATGCTGATTTGATCATCAAGAACATTTTGTCTTATTATGAAAATAGAAAATAGCTATACTACTTAAAATAGTCTGTGTGTGTGTGTGTGTGTGTAAACCCTGAAATATTATTAAATGGTTCAAAAGTACAGCATTTACGTAAAGGTGCAGTATGCAAGATTGACAGCTAGTGGTTTAATAGGGTACTGCAAAAACAAAGGCATCCCAGAGACATTTCAGAGTCAAGCATTATTTCTCAGAGAAACAGCTATGACTACAAACATGTTATTTTTGGCATTAGGCAAAAACGGACACACAGCACCTTACAAATCCTCACAGATACCCTTTTTCTCTAAGAAGGAACATTGTTGTGAGGATACTACCTTTCTAGTATCTCTGACAAAAGCAGGATTTGTGATCGGTCTGTAATTAATCCATGAATTAGTTGTTGTTTTTGGGACATATCCTAATGACAGTTGATAATATTATGAAAAGGATCTATCTGACAGCACCTCTTTTAGTAGTTTACATTAAATAGGGTCTAAACACACAAGTTGTTGGTTTAGAAGATTTAACAGTTCTTCCTCTTCTATGGTAGAGAATAAATTGGATCTATAGTGCACATCTGATGTTGATACTGACAGCTGCATGGTTACAATATAATCTCTGATAGTTAGCCACTGTACTCAATAAGACTTTCCTCTAGAAGAGAGTATTTTCCCACCAAGCAATACGAAATACCTTTAGTTTTGTCTTCATGAGACGGTGCTGCTCTCTTTCGGGCACGAGTGTGCTGATTATACCTCTGTGTCAGACGGTTTTCTTTACTCTTCTTTAAGCGCAGGTAAGCAACCATATCTAAAGTGCTAGAAAAGACCATAGTTTGTTACATCATTCAAACGATTGGATAGAAACACAACAAGCGATACAACTGTGACTCTTCAAACAGTCTGTGATGCACACTCCACACACCACTGTCAAAGAAATCGTATCCCTTCCTCCAGCTCTCTTTGACGTCTACATCCCAGCGCTGTGTTTCCGAGTCAAACCCCTCTGAACCCAGAATGCAACAATGCACGTCGAATCTCTCTGGATTAGCAGGAAGTGAAGAATGTGAGGGAAACGGTAAAGACATGAGTGAGAAAGCTCAAGATGGCGCCGTTGAGTTCGGCTGCCGTCACGACCGCTCCTGCAAAACTTTTTGTTTTTCTTTTAATTTTTAGTATTTTGGACAGTCTGCGCGGTTTTCTTTATATAAGATGGCTATTATTACATACGACCGAGCCACTCTTATATCTATTGGTGTACAATACACCCAACTTTCGCCGTTTTTAAACCCGGACCCATGCTGGCCGAGCGAGATCCTGACGAAGACAAAAGGACGCGACCCGCACCGGCGTCCACGAGGGAAACGAGCCGGCGTCAGGAACAGGTTGAGGGCACGCCACACCGCGCTCCCCTACCTAGTGTCCTGTTAGCCAACGTCCAGTCTCTGGAAAACAAGCTCGATGACCTCAGGCAAGGATCAAGTTCCAGAGAGACATTCGGGACTGCAACCTCCTCTGCTTCACCGAGACATGGCTGAACCCAGCGGTACCGGACCACGCCATACAACCGGCCGAGTTTTTCTCCGTTTACCGCATGGACAGAACAATGGAGTCGGGAAGACACGGGAGGTGGAGTGTGTCTGATGGTGAACAACCGCTGGTGCGACAGCGCGAGCGTTGTTCTTCTCTCACGCTCCTGCACACCAAACCTGGAACTTCTGACCATCAAATGTCGCCCTTTCTATCTTCCACGGGAATTCAGCTCGGTCATAGTCAGCGCCGTTTATATTCCACCTCAAGCGGACACGGACGCTGCAATATGGGATTTACACGACCACCTCACAACACACCAGACACAGCACCGGGACGCCGCACTCATTGTGCTGGGGGATTTTAACAGTGCAAACCTCAAGCGCGCACTGCCGAACTTTCACCAGCACATCACCTGCCCCACCAGGGGCGAAAGGACACTGGATCACTGTTACACACCCTTCAGAGAGAGCTACAAGGCAAAATCATGCCCACCGTTTGGTAAATCGGACCATGCCGCCATTTTCCTCGTACCTGTTTACAAACAGAGGCTGAAACAGGAAGCCCCGGTACAGAGGGAGGTGTCACGCTGGTCTGACCATTCGTGGCCGCTCTGCAGGACGCTTTGGATGACGCAGACTGGGCCATGTTCAGGTGTAGCTCCGAGGACGCCAACGCGTGTTCACGGAAGCGGTGGTGGGATTCATCGGAAACTAGCGGATGACACGGTAGAGAAAACCGTCATCAGGACGTTTCCCAACCAGAAGCCGTGGGTAGACAAAACTATCCGCGACTCTCTGAGATCCCGCTCCGCAGCCTATAATACGGGATTGTCAACGGGATATGTCTGAATACAAGGCTGCGCATCATACGGCGTGCGCAGAGCGGTAAAGGAGGCAAAGAGGCGCTACGGGAGGAAACTTGAGTCACAGTTTCAACACAGTGACTCTAGGAGCCTTTGGCAGGGACTGAGAAACATCACGGACTATAAAACGCCAACCTCCAGAGTGGAGAGCGCGGATGCTTCTCTGGCAGACGAGCTAAACACCTTTTATGCTCGTTTCGAGGCTGCAGCTAATCACGCTAATCACGCTAGCGCCGCTAGCGGCATGATGAACAGCACGCACGCCGAGAGAGCCGGAGAGGAAATCGCGTTCACCATTTCGGAGCACGACGTAAGGAGGGCATTCAGGAGAGTGAACACCAGGAAGGCAGCAGGACCTGACGGCATCACAGGTCGGGTTCTGAGAGCCTGTGCTGACCAGCTAGCACCGGTGTTCACTGAGATATTTAATCTCTCCCTGAAACAGTCTGTAGTCCCCTCGTGTTTCAAAGAGTCCATCATTGTTCCTGTGCGAAGAAACCTCAACCATCTTGCCTTAATGATTACCGCCCTGTAGCTCTGACGTCTGTAGTGATGAAGTGCTTCGAGAGACTCGACAGAGACTTCATCACCGCATCACTACCGGACACACTCGACCCACTACAGTTTGCTTACCGCCAAAACCGGTCTACGGAGGATGCCATCACACACCTCCTCCACACAACCACAAGCCACCTGGATTTTAGGAAAGGGAACTATGTGAAAATGCTGTTCGTGGACTATAGTTCAGCGTTCAACACCATAGTTCCCTCCACGCTCACCTCGAAGTTGGAGGTCCTGGGACTCAGCCCATCCCTGCGTCACTGGATCACCAACTTCCTGACCGACAGACCACAAGCCGTACGGATGGGAAAACACACCTCATCCTCCCTCACCCTCAGCACTGGAGCCCCTCAGGGTTGTGTTCTGAGCCCCCTGCTGTACTCGCTGTACACACATGACTGTGTGGCCACTACAAACTCCACCACCATCATTAAATTTGCTGACGACACTGTCGTGGTGGGCCTGATCTCCAACAACGATGAGATGGCCTACCTTCAGGAGATCAACAACCTGGAGAGATGGTGTCAGGAGAACAATCTTCTCCTGAACGTCAGCAAAACAAAGGAGTTAATAGTGGACTTCAGCACGAAGCAGGTGCGCTCTTACCATCCCATCAAGATCGACGGGACCCCAGTGGAGAGAGTGGACAGTTTCCGGTACCTGGGTGTTCACATCACGCAGGACCTGTCTTGGTCCTGTCACATCAACACCCTGGTGAAGAAGGCCCGGCAGCGTCTATACCATCTGAGGCGCTTAAGGGACTTCAGACTCCCATCTCAGGTGCTCAGGAACTTTTACACCTGCACCATCGAGAGAGTCCTGACGGGAAACATCACCTCCTGGTTTGGAAACAGCACCATGCAGGACAGGCGAGCTCTCCAGAAGGTGGTGCGGTCAGCTGAGCGCACCATCCGCACTGAGCTCCCTGTGCTGCAGCACATCTACAACAAGCGGTGCTGTACCAGGGCCAGGAAGATCGTGGAAGACCTCAGCCATCCCAACAATGGACTCTTTTCTCTGCTGCGTTCAGGAAAGCGCTGTTCCCTGAAGGCAAACACAGAGAGAATGAGGAGGAGCTTCTTCCCGCAGGCCATTCGGAGTCTGAACCAGAGAACACCCAGCACCTAAATACCGGAATTCCCATGTTCACCCCTCTTTCCCCAGATACTCGCCACTTACATTTGGACAATTGCACTAGCCACTTTGCACTGGACATTGCACAGCCACTTTACACTTACACTTTACACTTTATATCTTATACTTTATATTTATATTCTATTTTATTTTATTTTTTTATATTCTACTTTGCACACTTCTTTTTATATATATTTCTTATATTTTATATTTATATATACATTTAAATTTGTTTCTATTTTGATGCTGGTCGGTTGTAAAGAACATTTCACTGCATGTCGTACCATGTATGTATGTGTATGTGACAAATAAAATTTGAATTTGATTTGAATTTGAAAGCTTGTGTATGTTCAATGTGATGACAGTCTCACCAGAATAAATTCAGATCTGGACAGATCTCGGTCAGATCGACTCAGACAGTGCAGCACAGCGTCATGAAGAGACGTCTTCTCGAGAAGAATCTGCACAACACACACCACAGACACACATTAGGAGTGTGTGAGAGAAGTTACTGAAGGATGAAAAAAAAGACTAGGATTTTCTTTCCAGCATGATCTCCCCTCCTTTCTCTCTATTAATATTGTGTTCTATAGAGGAGCTTTCATGGAGTTTTTCATGGAATTTTTGCCTGTTTATTATAATGCCAAGCTGCTTTGAAACAAAAATATGTAAGTATTAGCAACTTTACATGGCCACTCAATCTAATGTTAACCCAGAGAAATGTGGAGACAGATAGAGGCTCACTTGTGTTTAAGATACTGCTCATTTTTTTGGTCAAACAAATAAGAGTAAAATAAGAGTGTCTGTAAAAGCTACATTTATTTACATGCATTCTCAGATCGTGTAATCCATATGAAACATGTATACAGGCGGATCACTACTGAAGAGATGACAAGTCTGTGTCACCTACTTCAAAGAAAACATTACTTTATCAAAATATTACAACGGTAATGTAGTCTCCTTACTGTTTAGACACTTTCATAATCATAACTTGTGCGCTTGAACGGTTATGGGCAATTAAAGGTTTTATGAGGGCAATTAAAGGCTCATAATAATGATCATTTGAATGGTTTATTAATAATTGTGCGATTAGTCGACTAATGCTTAAAATTACTGATTACTGGTCAACCAGAAAAATCCTTATTCGGGACAGCCCAAATTATTACAAGCTAACCGTTTGGGCTAAAGTAAGGTGAACGTTTTGAACACCAGCTGGTTATGTACTTGCTCAAATATTGATTCTGGGGCATTTTAACCCAAAAAAGTTACGACTGCAGCTTTAATCATTTCACATGCGTTTCAGTTAAGTTCTTTGACACAATGAGACACACACACACACACACACACACACACACACACACACACACACACATTTGTGCACATGTTCTTAGGGCTATGCACACATAACTCAGTACCTGACAGCAGTGATTCTGCTCTGGATTCAGGGTCTTTCTTGGACACAGCAGCAGAGGACGGCCGTGAAGGACAGACTGACACCTGCTGGTCAAACCTCGTAACACAGGTCCTGTAACAGAGCAACAGTTGACATGAATGTGAGTGGAGCCTAATAATAAAGGTCTGAGTGTGTGTCATCAGAACAATTCAGTCAGACATTGTCTCAAGGTCAGTATCATTGAACCTTCTTGTCTGTGCTTCCCTTCCAGCAGCTGCAGATTCAGATTCGACAAACTGGTTCGGCTGGGGCTTAACACTTCGTTGTGCAACTGGCTGCTGGACTTCCTGACCGGGAGACCTCAGGCAGCATGGGTCGGCAGTAACACATTCAGCACCATCACACTTAACACTGGGTCTCCTCAAGGATGAGTGCCGAGCTCCCTCCTCTTCACCCTGCTGACCCACGACTGCACTCCGTCACACAGCTCCAATCTCTTCATTAAGTTTGCGGATGACACGACTGTGGTGGATCTCAACAGAGATGAGACAAACTACAGGAGCGAGGTGAGCCGCCTGGCTGAACGTGGAGAAGACGAAGGAGACTGTTGTTGACTTCAGGAGAGTGAACACCCAGCATGCTACTCTGCGGTTGTGGAGAGAGTGGAGAACAGCACCAACTTCCTGGGTGTTCACATCACAGAGGACCTCTCCTGGACAAACTACTCCACAGCACTGGCCAGGAAAGCACAGCAGCACCTCCGCAAACTGAGAAGAGCCAGAGCCCCGGCCCCCATCATGTGCACCTTCTACAGAGGCACCATTGAGAGCATCCTGACCAGCTGCATCACTGTGTGGTACGGCGCCTGCAACGCGTCCTGCCGATAGACACTCCAGCGCATAGTGAGAGCAGCTGAGAAGATCGTTGGTGTCTCTCTCCCTTCCCTCCAGGACATTTACAACACAAAGCTCTTAACGTTGCAGGTGACCCTACCCACCCGACACACAGCTGCCATCAGGGAGGAGACTGCGGAGTCTACAGGCTAGGACCAGTAGACTGAAGGACAGCTTCATACATCAGGCTGTCAGGAAGCTGAACTCTCTCCCGTCCCACCCTCCTCTCCTTGACTCCACTCACCACTGACCCTCATCCCTCTCATTCCAGGAGCCCAGTTAAACGCTGGCCTGCTCTCTGAGCACATTTACACTGACAAGCTGTTTGCACTACTTTCTATTTGCACTGGTTTCACTCAAATCTGCCAAGTGCCTTTATTGATTTATCTCTACTGTCAATATCTGTATAGCTTGTGCGTGATTGTATAGCTGTTTCTTATATGTAGTTTTATCTGTAACTTTTTGATATTTTCATATTTCATATTTTACTTTACTGTGCACCTAGGGTCTGAGAGAAACGCAATTTCAATTCTCTGTATGTAAGAACTGTATGTGTGGTATAATTGACAATAAAGCAGACTTGACTGCTTGACTCTCTTTCTGTCCTTTCATTCATTCCTTTCTTAACTCTTTCTTTTATCAGTGAAGCTGACATAATGAAACTGAATATACATAAAGACTGGGATATACTGCCTTTAGGAGTTACACAGTTTAACTGCTGAATGAACAAACAATGTCAGATCATTTCAAAACTGCTGTTTATTCATTTGTACCGCATATTAATTTAAACTAAAACGTATAATATACAATATTTTGTATCCTAAGCCTTAAAAATAGCAGAATGTATCACTTAAAGGGTAATAAACACACACACACACACACACACACATACTGTCAGTCTCTCTCCAAACGCATCGTATCACTGAATGACACCCTGCCTCTGTAAATGTACGGGCAAATATATGCATGTTAAATGTAACAAATGTTTCAATGATATTCATAATGAATGTAAGTAATAATTATGTACAATCTATTCAATGAATTTATAAAACCACAAGCCGATGACACAGCACAACCTTTTTACAAACCAGCTGAAAAGTTTAGTCTATTACATAAACAGTATTAATTCTATTTACAATTCGTCGAGTGCCTCAGTCTGTTCCTGTTATTCTTATTCACACACTGTCTGCTCTAATTGTTAAAACTCCTATTTTTCTAGTTTATCTGATCTCTGGCTCTGGTTTCTGCTGGTGCTGTGTGTTCAGCTCCTCCAGGATCCACACAGAGCCCCTCACAGACTGAAGCAGACGATTTCTGGAGGTGACCAGGAAGCTGTTCCCTGCACTTCCTGTGTCACTCCTGCTCTCCCTATACCAACAGTCAAAAGCATTGATCTAGACTGATCCTAACGACACGATCGAAAAGTGTGTGTCACTGGCCTTACACCTGTTCATTGTAACCAGGGGTGGCTCTCAATGTCGTCTAAACCGGGCCGGTCTGATGCCGATGCACTGAGACACCAGCGAATCAGCTGACGGCACTCTGTTACACAGAACACAGTCTTCAGCAACACAAAAGCACACGCTTCACCTGGATCTGGACGTGATGTCTGTCTCTTGCCTGTAGACAGCTCTCTAGGGAAGGTCAGCCTGCTTTTGGAGGTGACCCGGCGTGCTCCTCTGAAGGGGAAACAGCCGCACAGGATGCTGTAGAGCGTCACCCCGACAGACCAAACCGTAGCCGGTCCGGCGTGATAGCGCTGCCGCCGAAACCACTCAGGAGGGGCGTATTCAAGAGTGCCTGAGAGACACAACAAGACCACAAACGTCCGATCAAAATCTTCCCTTTGCTGTTCACAAACACAGATCACTGCAGTGAGATCAAAGCAACCTGCAAAGTGTCGGTAGGCCGAGTCTTGCAGCAGATCTCCACAGCCGAAGTCCAGCAGCTTGATGTCATGCGAGTCTGTGGAGATCAGCAGATTCTCGGTTTGACGCCCCGGTGCAGGACTCGCGGCTCTCGCAGTGTTTCAGAGCGCCGATCAGCTGCAGCAGGACTTTCTTAGCCAGACTCTCCTCCAGACATCCGTTCTCCTCGCAGAAACTCTGGAGATCTTGGCAGGGAACGGGACGCTCCAGGATCATGGTGTAGCGTCTGCGATGGTCGAACCACTCCAACAGCTGCAGGACGTTTGGGCAGGCAGGAGCCGAATTGACCAGGGTCATCAACGCCACCTCCAGCGGCAGCAGACCCTGACCTTCCTGCAGAGACCAAAGATCCGTTACATCCAGAGCTGAATGCAGATGAGACAGAACAACGGATTCACCCTCAACTCACAACTTGCAGCTTCTCAGGCGACCTGCTTTTACAAGCGTACTTGATGGCAACCTGTGAACAAATAAACTCGCAGTAAATCACGCATTCGCTGATATCGCCATTTCTAAAAGCTGTTTGAATGAAGCAGGGAAGGAAATGTCTTACTGGCAGTCTGTCGGACCTGCGTATCCCAGCATGCACCGAGCGAATCCACCTCGCCCCAGCAATGGGCCCTTGGCATACGCTTCTGAAACACACAAGAAACGCGTCTTCAAGAGAGAACATAAACCTGTGAAAGAGTGTTAGTTTAATGCACCCGAAGAAGATGTTCTTTTAATATTTGGGCATATTTCTGACCTCTGCGGGGAGCGTTTGGCTGGTCTTCTGCTGGAGGTGGAAGTCTGTTCATCCTCCTGGCCGCCGCTCTGCCGCTTCCTCTTCCTGTGAGGCTGACCTGTGGACACAGAAACAAGTGTCAAGTCAGAAGGCAGAGGTGCGACGTGTCCTGGTAGCTCTTGGCTCAGGGGCTGCTCTGGGTTTGGCAGCGGATCCGGATCACGATCACCAGAGCCTCGTCTCCCATCCTCCTGAGCGGCCGTCTGAGTGAAAGCAGCACTCCTGGATCTGGAGCGGCCCGTGGCTGAAATATTACACACTTACAATACTTCATACAGTCATCAACATCAGTGTTCACGTCAAATGTGTTACTTTCTTCAACTTTCTGTTGATAAATAAGTAGCTCAAACCCTTATAATCACAACAGAATAAAACTCATACTTAAGACAACCATTTTGAACCTGGGACATGGGAAAAATATTCACATGATCACTTAGCTGGGCAAAATAATAGGTTAACTTTGCACACGCTTTATCATGTAAATACCATACATACCATAATAAATAGCCATAATAATTATGAATTAAAACACATACCTCGTCTTTCACTCATGTGAGCCATTGACAACCTCCTCCAAACAAAAAACAGGGAAAAAAATTAAATAAAATTAAATACTCTTTTAAAAAAATAAACACAAAATTAAAAATAATAAACAAAGTAAACAAAACGACAAACTCCAAATGATACGAGAACAAAAGTGCCTGCAGAAATAAGATTAAGTTAACGTTAGTGTTTTTAAGCAAATAACTTAAGTTAAAACTCTCGTCAAAGAAAATCTCCGCCTGAAATAAAAGTCTTCTTGTCAGGAATCCTCCGATGAGCTTCAGAAAGCACAAGATCTGTCAGAAAATACTCCTTAAATGTCTCAGATAGCGATGGGTTTGAATGTTTATATTTTCGGTCAGAAGTCAACTGGCGTCGCCATAGCAACTAAAACGTGAACGCAGCGTCGCCAGCGCGTCTCAGCACTTATTCGTTTATTATAATATAACATTTATAATAGTTGTAACATCATTTTTTCGTCATTTTAAATAGTTTTTAAGTTTCGTTTTTATATTAATGTGCGCTTTTAAATGAATCCGAATCAATGATTCAGTTGTCCATTCATAAAGACTCCTGAATGAATCATCCGTTTAAACGAATCAACTGAATGAACGATTCAGTGATAAAAATCAGTGATTTGCCGCCACCTGCTGGCAGTTTTAGTTTCATTTGTATATTTGTATGATTTCATTTCATATTTCCGTATTCAGAATTTTAGATTTAAAACATTCATCTCAACAAGAATTATATTTAATTGCACTCATGTCACCTCCGAGCCTCATTAAACGTCTGGAAATACATCTACAAGTCACTTTGTGCTCTCCTGTGCACCTCTGTAGTACTCATTCATTTTGTTAATAGTGATTTCATATGACTGGTCATTTATTCTTCGCATTCTACTGCTTCTTAATCTATAGTTTTTATTCGCAATTTTACGTTTTATTTGCTGTTTTACTCTTTAATTGATAAAACTGACCTAACGTGAAGATGAAAGGTGATATTTTAAAAGCCATAAACACATATGATTCTATACCTATTTATAAAATTTCATTTAATTTCAATACTTTCACTCCTCGTTGTTGTAACACAGTGATTGATATAAACAACAGATGGAGCTGAAAGATCATTTCTGACACATCTGAATATCACAAACGCTCATCAAGTCATTTATGATTAATAATGGGCTGTTTTTAATTTTCCTCAATTTAATTATTTATTTAGAGATCATAGCATATTTATAACCTCACTTCCAGCCTTTTACACCACTTGATTAATAAGTTATATATCTGTCTTTTAGACTGAGATGAATGACATTGATCAAAAGCAGTGTGTAATATTCCGTGTCTTAGACTGAATGCAGTTTAATGGAGATCGACCAGGTTGATTTTTCTATGTTTCTTAAGGAAGATTCATCATGAATACAGTTTAAACTGTTCTATTCTATTCTATACTACTTAAATATATTTTTGAATATGTTGAGAACTTTTTTAGCTTCTTTTTAAGAAAGAAGAGAGTCTTGGTAAAGCAGGAGTTTGTTTTTATTTCGTTGCTGTAGTCATCTGCAAGAAGTCTTCAAGAAATCTTTAAGAAAATCGTCAATCAAATCTCCAAGAAAATCTTCAAGAAATCTCCAAAAAAAAATCTAACTAAAACCTAGCAAGGTGGTTATATATATATATATATATATATATATATATATATATATATATATATATATATATATATATATATATATATATGTTTCAAGGGGAGCAGTACATAGAGGTGGAGACCATTAAAACTAAAAGTATGCAAATGCAGAACAGGAACTTAGCCCAGAACAGGAACTTTCCCGATCCTTGATCTATTTAGCATCCAAGTGTCTTTCAAATGCATAGGTGCTAGAGAGCACACTTGACTTGGGACACCTACCAAATGTTCAAGAACTGAAAGACAAAAGATAACTTTCTCAGGGCTTGGGCTTCCTGCTCTTAGCATGTAAATCACAATACACATTTAGCTTATACCGTTATATTGGAATCTCACAGAACACAAATTTAATGCAAATTTAAAATTTGTAATAGTTCTTTTCAGAACCATAACTCTTGACAAATACGACATGGATGGTAATATGTTGTACAAAACTACATGATGTAGCACACAATCATGTAGCATAAGAGTGGAAGTCCTGAAGCCCATGGCGTCTGAATAACTGTGACGTCTGTTTCCTGTAGTCCATTTCCCCTGTAGACTCATTCGGATGACTCTTTGTCCTCATGAAGCTTGTTCATGGATGTCTGAGGTGAAACTTTAAATCAGGGTGCTGCATATGAGATGACATGTACCGGAAACACAAGAAAACAAAGAAACAGCAGACCAGCAGTATTCGTGCATATTGACATTTTTTGACTTCTGGGGATCGTATAGTGGTTTTGTTGACCTAGTCTTCAGTCATTTGACACCTATGGACCAGTAAGGTAAGGATGGACTAGTGGACGGGGAAAAACCTATGAGGATAATCTTCACTGCAGGGTCGGCCCCGAGGCCTGTTGCGTTCGGTTCTTCCCTGGGCTCCTCACTGGTCTATGTGTCCTAGTCTGTCCCTGTAAGTGATTTGTAAACCTTTATTGTAAAAACATCTTCATCCTCCAATGAAACATCAGTCGTAGCAAACATCATAACATAGAGGATGGGTGTGATTGGAGTGTGCTGTAGCATAACTTTGAAGGCTGTGAGTGTACTTAACTAGCATTCTCTCAACAGCTAACACCTGAGCAAACTGCTCCAACAGTTGGGTAAAGTGGGCAGGGGCTGCTTCAGAGTAGCTAGCAGACTGAGTAGGAGCTGGGTAAAGCTGTTCATTTCTCCTAAAGTCTTTTGCCTTTCCTGCACTCTTTCATCCAGTGTCCAGATTTCCCACAGTAATGGCAATTGCCCTCCCTCTTAGGACATTTACCTTTCTGCCGGTTCTCTGTGTTGACCTTAAAGGACGCTGCTGCAATCCTTACTCTGGCTTTAACATCAGAGTCTCTTTCCCATGTAGCTAGTGTGTTTAGGTTAGTTATGAGAGTTTTGATAGACCAAGTTAGATCTAGAAAAGGCAAGGCTTTTTCTGTCCTTCTTTCTGAACTCCTTCTCTCAGCTCATCTTTACTGGCATGTTGTAGCTCAGAAGTAACAGCTGACTCAAAACTATTGAATTCAGATTTGGTTAGAATTTGTGACATTGGCTGTGTGACTTCTGCCAACGACATGTCGTAGAGACGCATTTTGCTAATTAAGGCTCTTCTAAATTCAGGAAAATGTGTACGTGCTGAGGGTAAGCTCTGGGATGTTTTCTCTATATCTTTAGGTCCAAGCATTTTTGCAGTTGTTTGGACCTGGAAAACAGAAGAGTTGGGAGGAACACTTTCAATTCCCTCAATTCCCTGAGATCTTCTCCTAGCACCACACACCTTCACTGAATCTACAGACACCTCAGTTACTGATGTGAGGGCTACCTCAGTTTCAAGGAAAGCTTGCGAGTCAGGATAAGTGCTATCAGGCTGACTAACTTCCATCTCCGTTTTTTCTGAAGCTTTGTTGCGATTTAATTTCTTTGTCAAAGCAGATATCCTAGCACGTAGCTCTTGGTTCTGTTCCTCTAGTTCTGAGATGCGCTGAGATTGTTGTGTAGCTAGTGCTAAGCCAAATTCTCTGTGGCAACAGATAATGCCTTTCAAATTGTTCTCACGTAAACATGCTCCTAAAACCTTTTACACTCCTCTACAGACCCAAGTCTTGTCTGGACGGATCTTATATTTCTGAGTTAGCTCTTGTCTAACTTCCTCAGTAATTATAAGGTCCATTTGCATGCCTAAATTTGCTATCTGACCACAAAGGAGTTGCGAGACCACCTTTTTCAGTTGTGGGAATCAATCTAGCATTCGTTTTGAACATTTTGTAAGAATTTCTTTTTGTTACTTACACAAGTAAAACAACGTAAGTAAACGTCTCTGATCAACAGAGGGTACACTTGTTAACACAGATCAACTATGGTTAACCTTCTCTAACAATGTAGAGGACGACACAAATATTAGCACGTAATGCCAATCTTCCCTGTTGGTTCAGAGAATGACGAATTCTTCCTGCCTAAAACAGAGAATAACACAAACTATTAGCAAGTGATGCCAATCTTCCTGCCTAAAACAGAGGATAACCAATAGTAGCATGTAATGCTAACCTTCCTTTCCTAAAACAGAGGATAACAAAAACTATTAGCAAGTAATGCCAATCTCCCCTGCCTAAACCAAAGGATAACAAATATTAGCATGTAATGCCAATCTTCCCTGTCTGAAACGGAGGATTACCAATTCTTCCCTAAAATTAATTTTTTAGAGGATAACCTAGTTAACCAAACCCTACAGCTGTCTGTTAACTCTTCTCTGGTGGCGCAGAGGTGTACATGTACTGGTCTGTAATGGTGCTTTGGATAGAGTTACACTCACCAACCTTTGGTTGTACTGAAAGATTCAGTCTGGAACGAAGTCAGATCTTTGCTGGATTCAGTCTGGATTCAGGTGAGCAGCTCCAGCACCAAAACTGTTGGAAACTTTTTTAGCTTCTTTTTAAGAAGAGACCAGGAGATTCTTGGTAAAGCAGGAGTTTGTATTTATTCCGTTGCTGTAGTCATCTGCAAGAAGAAATCTTCAAGCAAATCTCCAAGAAATCTCCAAGGTATAGGTGCTAGAGAGAACACTTGACTTGGGACACCTACCAAATGTTCAAGAACTGAAAGACAAAAGATAACTTTCTCAGGGCTTGGGCTTCCTGCTCTTAGCGTGTAAATCACAATACACATTTAGCTTATACCGTTATATTGGAATCTGTGTTTAACCTTTTATAAATTTGTAATACAACAAAAACATGTTAAAATGTTTCTCTTCTGTGATGCAAAGCTGAATTTTCAGCATCATTACTCACACAATCATTCAGAAATCATTCTAATATGCTGATTTGATCATCAAGAACATTTTGTCTTATTATGAAAATAGAAAATAGCTATACTACTTAAAATAGTCTGTGTGTGTGTGTGTGTGTGTGTGTAAACCCTGAAATATTATTAAATGGTTCAAAAGTACAGCATTTACGTAAAGGTGCAGTATGCAAGATTGACAGCTAGTGGTTTAATAGGGTACTGCAAAAACAAAGGCATCCAGAGACATTTCAGAGTCAAGCATTATTTCTCAGAGAAACAGCTATGACTACAAACATGTTATTTTTGGCATTAGGCAAAAACGGACACACAGCACCTTACAAATCCTCACAGATACCCTTTTTCTCTAAGAAGGAACATTGTTGTGAGGATACTACCTTTTCTAGTATCTCTGACAAAAGCAGGATTTGTGATCGGTCTGTAATTAATCCATTAATTAGTTGTTGTTTTTGGGACATATCCTAATGACAGTTGATAATATTATGAAAAGGATCTATCTGACAGCACCTCTTTTAGTAGTTTACATTAAATAGGGTCTAACACACAAGTTGTTGGTTTAGAAGATTTAACAGTTCTTCCTCTTCTATGGTAGAGAATAAATTGGATCTATAGTGCACATCTGATGTTGATACTGACAGCTGCATGGTTACAATATAATCTCTGATAGTTAGCCACTGTACTCAATAAGACTTTCCTCTGGAAGAGAGTATTTTCCCACCAAGCAATACGAAATACCTTTAGTTTTGTCTTCATGAGACGGTGCTGCTCTCTTTCGGGCACGAGTGTGCTGATTATACCTCTGTGTCAGACGGTTTTCTTTACTCTTCTTTAAGCGCAGGTAAGCAACCATATCTAAAGTGCTAGAAAAGACCATAGTTTGTTACATCATTCAAACGATTGGATAGAAACACAACAAGCGATACAACTGTGACTCTTCAAACAGTCTGTGATGCACACTCCACACACCACTGTCAAAGAAATCGTATCCCTTCCTCCAGCTCTCTTTGACGTCTACATCCCAGCGCTGTGTTTCCGAGTCAAACCCCTCTGAACCCAGAATGCAACAATGCACGTCGAATCTCTCTGGATTAGCAGGAAGTGAAGAATGTGAGGGAAACGGTAAAGACATGAGTGAGAAAGCTTGTGTATGTTCAATGTGATGACAGTCTCACCAGAATAAATTCAGATCTGGACAGATCTCGGTCAGATCGACTCAGACAGTGCAGCACAGCGTCATGAAGAGACGTCTTCTCGAGAAGAATCTGCACAACACACACCACAGACACACATTATGAGAGAAGTTACTGAAGGATGAAAAAAAAGACTAGGATTTTCTTTCCAGCATGATCTCCTCCTTTCTCTCTCTTAATATTGTGTTCTATAGAGGAGCTTTCATGGAGTTTTTCATGGAATTTTTGCCTGTTTATTATAATGCCAAGCTGCTTTGAAACAAAAATATGTAAGTATTAGCAACTTTACATGGCCACTCAATCTAATGTTAACCCAGAGAAATGTGGAGACAGATAGAGGCTCACTTGTGTTTAAGATACTGCTCATTTTTTGGTCAAACAAATAAGAGTAAAATAAGAGTGTCTGTAAAAGCTACATTTATTTACATGCATTCTCAGATCGTGTAATCCATATGAAACATGTATACAGGCGGATCACTACTGAAGAGATGACAAGTCTGTGTCACCTACTTCAAAGAAAACATTACTTTATCAAAATATTACAACGGTAATGTAGTCTCCTTACTGTTTAGACACTTTCATAATCATAACTTGTGCGCTTGAACGGTTATGGGCAATTAAAGGTTTTATGAGGGCAATTAAAGGCTCATAATAATGATCATTTGAATGGTTTATTAATAATTGTGCGATTAGTCGACTAATGCTTAAAATTACTGATTACTGGTCAACCAGAAAAATCCTTATTCGGGACAGCCCAAATTATTACAAGCTAACCGTTTGGGCTAAAGTAAGGTGAACGTTTTGAACACCAGCTGGTTATGTACTTGCTCAAATATTGATTCTGGGGCATTTTTACCAAAAAAAGTTACGCACTGCAGCTTTAATCATTTCACATGCGTTTCAGTTAAGTTCTTTGACACAATGAGATCACACACACACACGCACACACACACACACACACACACACACACACACACATTTGTGCACATGTTCTTAGCTATGCACACATAACTCAGTACCTGACAGCAGTGATTCTGCTCTGGATTCAGGGTCTTTCTTGGACACAGCAGCAGAGGACGGCCGTGAAGGACAGACTGACACCTGCTGGTCAAACCTCGTAACACAGGTCCTGTAACAGAGCAACAGTTGACATGAATGTGAGTGGAGCCTAATAATAAAGGTCTGAGTGTGTGTCATCAGAACAATTCAGTCAGACATTGTCTCAAGGTCAGTATCATTGAACCTTCTTGTCTGTGCTTCCCTTCCAGCAGCTGCAGATTCAGATTCGACAAACTGGTTCGGCTGGGGCTTAACACTTCGTTGTGCAACTGGCTGCTGGACTTCCTGACCGGGAGACCTCAGGCAGCATGGGTCGGCAGTAACACATTCAGCACCATCACACTTAACACTGGGTCTCCTCAAGGATGAGTGCCGAGCTCCCTCCTCTTCACCCTGCTGACCCACGACTGCACTCCGTCACACAGCTCCAATCTCTTCATTAAGTTTGCGGATGACACGACTGTGGTGGATCTCAACAGAGATGAGACAAACTACAGGAGCGAGGTGAGCCGCCTGGCTGAACGTGGAGAAGACGAAGGAGACTGTTGTTGACTTCAGGAGAGTGAACACCCAGCATGCTACTCTGCGGTTGTGGAGAGAGTGGAGAACAGCACCAACTTCCTGGGTGTTCACATCACAGAGGACCTCTCCTGGACAAACTACTCCACAGCACTGGCCAGGAAAGCACAGCAGCACCTCCGCAAACTGAGAAGAGCCAGAGCCCCGGCCCCCATCATGTGCACCTTCTACAGAGGCACCATTGAGAGCATCCTGACCAGCTGCATCACTGTGTGGTACGGCGCCTGCAACGCGTCCTGCCGATAGACACTCCAGCGCATAGTGAGAGCAGCTGAGAAGATCGTTGGTGTCTCTCTCCCTTCCCTCCAGGACATTTACAACACAAAGCTCTTAACGTTGCAGGTGACCCTACCCACCCGACACACAGCTGCCATCAGGGAGGAGACTGCGGAGTCTACAGGCTAGGACCAGTAGACTGAAGGACAGCTTCATACATCAGGCTGTCAGGAAGCTGAACTCTCTCCCGTCCCACCCTCCTCTCCTTGACTCCACTCACCACTGACCCTCATCCCTCTCATTCCAGGAGCCCAGTTAAACGCTGGCCTGCTCTCTGAGCACATTTACACTGACAAGCTGTTTGCACTACTTTCTATTTGCACTGGTTTCACTCAAATCTGCCAAGTGCCTTTATTGATTTATCTCTACTGTCAATATCTGTATAGCTTGTGCGTGATTGTATAGCTGTTTCTTATATGTAGTTTTGTCTGTAACTTTTTGATATTTTCATATTTCATATTTTACTTTACTGTGCACCTAGGGTCTGAGAGAAACGCAATTTCAATTCTCTATATGTAAGAACTGTATGTGTGGTATAATTGACAATAAAGCAGACTTGACTGCTTGACTCTCTTTCTGTCCTTCATTCATTCCTTTCTTAACTCTTTCTTTTATCAGTGAAGCTGACATAATGAAACTGAATATACATAAAGACTGGGATATACTGCCTTTAGGAGTTACACAGTTTAACTGCTGAATGAACAAACAATGTCAGATCATTTCAAAACTGCTGTTTATTCATTTGTACCGCATATTAATTTAAACTAAAACGTATAATATACAATATTTTGTATCCTAAGCCTTAAAAATAGCAGAATGTATCACTTAAAGGGTAATACAACACACACACACACACACACACACATACTGTCAGTCAGTCTCTCCAAACGCATCGTATCACTGAATGACACCCTGCCTCTGTAAATGTACGGGCTTTATACAAATATATGCATGTTAAATGTAACAAATGTTTCAATGATATTCATAATGAATGTAAGTAATAATTATGTACAATCTATTCAATGAATTTATAAAACCACAAGCCGATGACACAGCACAACCTTTTACAAACCAGCTGAAAAGTTTAGTCTATTACATAAACAGTATTAATTCTATTTACAATTCGTCGAGTGCCTCAGTCTGTTCCTGTTATTCTTATTCACACACTGTCTGCTCTAATTGTTAAAACTCCTATTTTTCTAGTTTATCTGATCTCTGGCTCTGGTTTCTGCTGGTGCTGTGTGTTCAGCTCCTCCAGGATCCACACAGAGCCCTCACAGACTGAAGCAGACGATTTCTGGAGGTGACCAGGAAGCTGTTCCCTGCACTTCCTGTGTCACTCCTGCTCTCCCTATACCAACAGTCAAAAGCATTGATCTAGACTGATCCTAACGACACGATCGAAAAGTGTGTGTCACTGGCCTTACACCTGTTCATTGTAACCAGGGGTGGCTCTCAATGTCGTCTAAACCAGGCCGGTCTGATGCCGATGCACTGAGACACCAGCGAATCAGCTGACGGCACTCTGTTACACAGAACACAGTCTTCAGCAACACAAAAGCACACGCTTCACCTGGATCTGGACGTGATGTCTGTCTCTTGCCTGTAGACAGCTCTCTAGGGAAGGTCAGCCTGCTTTTGGAGGTGACCCGGCGTGCTCCTCTGAAGGGGAAACAGCCGCACAGGATGCTGTAGAGCGTCACCCCGACAGACCAAACCGTAGCCGGTCCGGCGTGATAGCGCTGCCGCCGAAACCACTCAGGAGGGGCGTATTCAAGAGTGCCTGAGAGACACAACAAGACCACAAACGTCCGATCAAAATCTTCCCTTTGCTGTTCACAAACACAGATCACTGCAGTGAGATCAAAGCAACCTGCAAAGTGTCGGTAGGCCGAGTCTTGCAGCAGATCTCCACAGCCGAAGTCCAGCAGCTTGATGTCATGCGAGTCTGTGGAGATCAGCAGATTCTCCGGTTTGACGTCCCGGTGCAGGACTCCGCGGCTCTCGCAGTGTTTCAGAGCGCCGATCAGCTGCAGCAGGACTTTCTTAGCCAGACTCTCCTCCAGACATCCGTTCTCCTCGCAGAAACTCTGGAGATCTTGGCAGGGAACGGGACGCTCCAGGATCATGGTGTAGCGTCTGCGATGGTCGAACCACTCCAACAGCTGCAGGACGTTTGGGCAGGCAGGAGCCGAATTGACCAGGGTCATCAACGCCACCTCCAGCGGCAGCAGACCCTGACCTTCCTGCAGAGACCAAAGATCCGTTACATCCAGAGCTGAATGCAGATGAGACAGAACAACGGATTCACCCTCAACTCACAACTTGCAGCTTCTCAGGCGACCTGCTTTTACAAGCGTACTTGATGGCAACCTGTGAACAAATAAACTCGCAGTAAATCACGCATTCGCTGATATCGCCATTTCTAAAAGCTGTTTGAATGAAGCAGGGAAGGAAATGTCTTACTGGCAGTCTGTCGGACCTGCGTATCCCAGCATGCACCGAGCCGAATCCACCTCGCCCCAGCAATGGGCCCTTGGCATACGCTTCTGAAACACACAAGAAACGTCTTCAAGAGAGAACATAAACCTGTGAAAGAGTGTTAGTTTAATGCACCCGAAGAAGATGTTCTTTTAATATTTGGGCATATTTCTGACCTCTGCGGGAGCGTTTGGCTGGTCTTCTGCTGGAAGTGGAAGTCTGTTCATCCTCCTGGCCGCCGCTCTGCCGCTTCCTCTTCCTGTGAGGCTGACCTGTGGACACAGAAACAAGTGTCAAGTCAGAAGGCAGAGGTGCGACGTGTCCTGGTAGCTCTTGGCTCAGGGGCTGCTCTGGGTTTGGCAGCGGATCCGGATCACGATCACCAGAGCCTCGTCTCCCATCCTCCTGAGCGGCCGTCTGAGTGAAAGCAGCACTCCTGGATCTGGAGCGGCCCGTGGCTGAAATATTACACACTTACAATACTTCATACAGTCATCAACATCAGTGTTCACGTCAAATGTGTTACTTTCTTCAACTTTCTGTTGATAAATAAGTAGCTCAAACCCTTATAATCACAACAGAATAAAACTCATACTTAAGACAACCATTTTGAACCTGGGACATGGGAAAAATATTCACATGATCACTTAGCTGGGCAAAATAATAGGTTAACTTGCACACGCTTTATCATGTAAATACCATACATACCATAATAAATAGCCATAATAATTATGAATTAAAACACATACCTCGTCTTTCACTCATGTGAGCCATTGACAACCTCCTCCAAACAAAAAACAGGGGAAAAAAATTAAATAAAATTAAATACTCTTTTAAAAAAATAAACACAAAATTAAAAATAATAAACAAAGTAAACAAAACGACAAACTCCAAATGATACGAGAACAAAAGTGCCTGCAGAAATAAGATTAAGTTAACGTTAGTGTTTTTAAGCAAATAACTTAAGTTAAAACTCTCACAAAGAAAATCTCCGCCTGAAATAAAAGTCTTCTTGTCAGGAATCCTCCGATGAGCTTCAGAAAGCACAAGATCTGTCAGAAAATACTCCTTAAATGTCTCAGATAGCGATGGGTTTGAATGTTTATATTTTCGGTCAGAAGTCAACTGGCGTCGCCATAGCAACTAAAACGTGAACGCAGCGCCGCCAGCGCGTCTCAGCACTTATTCGTTTATTATAATATAACATTTATAATAGTTGTAACATCATTTTTCGTCATTTTAAATAGTTTTTAAGTTTCGTTTTTATATTAATGTGCGCTTTTAAATGAATCCGAATCAATGATTCAGTTGTCCATTCATAAAGACTCCTGAATGAATCATCCGTTTAAACGAATCAACTGAATGAACGATTCAGTGATAAAAATCAGTGATTTGCCGCCACCTGCTGGCAGTTTTAGTTTCATTTGTATATTTGTATGATTTCATTTCATATTTCCGTATTCAGAATTTTAGATTTAAAACATTCATCTCAACAAGAATTATATTTAATTGCACTCATGTCACCTCCGAGCCTCATTAAACGTCTGGAAATACATCTACAAGTCACTTTGTGCTCTCCTGTGCACCTCTGTAGTACTCATTCATTTTGTTAATAGTGATTTCATATGACTGGTCATTTATTCTTCGCATTCTACTGCTTCTTAATCTATAGTTTTTATTCGCAATTTTACGTTTTATTTGCTGTTTTACTCTTTAATTGATAAAACTGACCTAACGTGAAGATGAAAGGTGATATTTTAAAAGCCATAAACACATATGATTCTATACCTATTTATAAAATTTCATTTAATTTCAATACTTTCACCTCGTTGTTGTAACACAGTGATTGATATAAACAACAGATGGAGCTGAAAGATCATTTCTGACACATCTGAATATCACAAACGCTCATCAAGTCATTTATGATTAATAATGGGCTGTTTTTAATTTTCCTCAATTTAATTATTTATTTAGAGATCATAGCATATTTATAACCTCACTTCCAGCCTTTTACACCACTTGATTAATAAGTTATATATCTGTCTTTTAGACTGAGATGAATGACATTGATCAAAAGCAGTGTGTAATATTCCGTGTCTTAGACTGAATGCAGTTTAATGGAGATCGACCAGGTTGATTTTTCTATGTTTCTTAAGGAAGATTCATCATGAATACAGTTTAAACTGTTCTATTCTATTCTATACTACTTAAATATATTTTTGAATATGTTGAGAACTTTTTTAGCTTCTTTTAAGAAGAGATCAGGAGAGTCTTGGTAAAGCAGGAGTTTGTTTTTATTTCGTTGCTGTAGTCATCTGCAAGAAGTCTTCAAGAAATCTTTAAGAAAATCGTCAATCAAATCTCCAAGAAAATCTTCAAGAAATCTCCAAGAAAAAAAAATCTAACTAAAACCTAGCAAGGTGGTTATATATATATATATATATATATATATATATATATATATATATATATATATATATATATATATATATATATATATATATGTTTCAAGGGGAGCAGTACATAGAGGTGGAGACCATTAAAACTAAAAGTATGCAAATGCAGAACAGGAACTTAGCCCAGAACAGGAACTTTCCCGATCCTTGATCTATTTAGCATCCAAGTGTCTTTCAAATGCATAGGTGCTAGAGAGCACACTTGACTTGGGACACCTACCAAATGTTCAAGAACTGAAAGACAAAAGATAACTTTCTCAGGGCTTGGGCTTCCTGCTCTTAGCATGTAAATCACAATACACATTTAGCTTATACCGTTATATTGGAATCTCACAGAACACAAATTTAATGCAAATTTAAAATTTGTAATAGTTCTTTTCAGAACCATAACTCTTGACAAATACGACATGGATGGTAATATGTTTGTACAAAACTACATGATGTAGCACACAATCATGTAGCATAAGAGTGGAAGTCCTGAAGCCCATGGCGTCTGAATAACTGTGACGTCTGTTTCCTGTAGTCCATTTCCCCTGTAGACTCATTCGGATGACTCTTTGTCCTCATGAAGCTTGTTCATGGATGTCTGAGGTGAAACTTTAAATCAGGGTGCTGCATATGAGATGACATGTACCGGAAACACAAGAAAACAAAGAAACAGCAGACCAGCAGTATTCGTGCATATTGACATTTTTTGACTTCTGGGGATCGTATAGTGGTTTTGTTGACCTAGTCTTCAGTCATTTGACACCTATGGACCAGTGAGGTAAGGATGGACTAGTGGACGGGAAAAACCTATGAGGATAATCTTCACTGCAGGGTCGGCCCCGAGGCCTGTTTGCGTTCGGTTCTTCCCTGGGCTCCTCACTGGTCTATGTGTCCTAGTCTGTCCCTGTAAGTGATTTGTAAACCTTTATTGTAAAAACATCTTCATCCTCCAATGAAACATCAGTCGTAGCAAACATCATAACATAGAGGATGGGTGTGATTGGAGTGTGCTGTAGCATAACTTTGAAGGCTGTGAGTGTACTTAACTAGCATTCTCTCAACAGCTAACACCTGAGCAAACTGCTCCAACAGTTGGGTAAAGTGGGCAGGGGCTGCTTCAGAGTAGCTAGCAGACTGAGTAGGAGCTGGGTAAAGCTGTTCATTTCTCCTAAAGTCTTTTGCCTTTCCTGCACTCTTTCATCCAGTGTCCAGATTTCCCACAGTAATGGCAATTGCCCTCCCTCTTAGGACATTTACCTTTCTGCCGGTTCTCTGTGTTGACCTTAAAGGACGCTGCTGCAATCCTTACTCTGGCTTTAACATCAGAGTCTCTTTCCCATGTAGCTAGTGTGTTTAGGTTAGTTATGAGAGTTTTGATAGACCAAGTTAGATCTAGAAAAGGCAAGGCTTTTTCTGTCCTTCTTTCTGAACTCCTTCTCTCAGCTCATCTTTACTGGCATGTTGTAGCTCAGAAGTAACAGCTGACTCAAAACTATTGAATTCAGATTTGGTTAGAATTTGTGACATTGGCTGTGTGACTTCTGCCAACGACATGTCGTAGAGAGACATTTTGCTAATTAAGGCTCTTCTAAATTCAGGAAAATGTGTACGTGCTGAGGGTAAGCTCTGGGATGTTTTCTCTATATCTTTAGGTCCAAGCATTTTTGCAGTTGTTTGGACCTGGAAAACAGAAGAGTTGGGAGGAACACTTTCAATTCCCTCAATTCCCTGAGATCTTCTCCTAGCACCACACACCTTCACTGAATCTACAGACACCTCAGTTACTGATGTGAGGGCTACCTCAGTTTCAAGGAAAGCTTGCGAGTCAGGATAAGTGCTATCAGGCTGACTAACTTCCATCTCCGTTTTTTCTGAAGCTTTGTTGCGATTTAATTTCTTTGTCAAAGCAGATATCCTAGCACGTAGCTCTTGGTTCTGTTCCTCTAGTTCTGAGATGCGCTGAGATTGTTGTGTAGCTAGTGCTAAGCCAAATTCTCTGTGGCAACAGATAATGCCTTTCAAATTGTTCTCACGTAAACATGCTCCTAAAACCTTTTTACACTCCTCTACAGACCCAAGTCTTGTCTGGACGGATCTTATATTTCTGAGTTAGCTCTTGTCTAACTTCCTCAGTAATTATAAGGTCCATTTGCATGCCTAAATTTGCTATCTGACCACAAAGGAGTTGCGAGACCACCTTTTTCAGTTGTGGGAATCAATCTAGCATTCGTTTTGAACATTTTGTAAGAATTTCTTTTTGTTACTTACACAAGTAAAACAACGTAAGTAAACGTCTCTGATCAACAGAGGGTACACTTGTTAACACAGATCAACTATGGTTAACCTTCTCTAACAATGTAGAGGACGACACAAATATTAGCACGTAATGCCAATCTTCCCTGTTGGTTCAGAGAATGACGAATTCTTCCCTGCCTAAAACAGAGAATAACTATTACAAACTTCCTGCCTAAAACAGAGGATAGCAATAGTAGCATGTAATGCTAACCTTCCTGCCTAAAACAGAGGATAACAAAAACAAAGGATAACAAATATTAGCATGTAATGCCAATCTTCCCTGTCTGAAACGGAGGATTACCAATTCTTCCCTAAAATTAATTTTTAGAGGATAACCTAGTTAACCAAACCCTACAGCTGTCTGTTAACTCTTCTCTGGTGGCGCAGAGGTGTACATGTACTGGTCTGTAATGGTGCTTTGGATAGAGTTACACTCACCAACCTTTGGTTGTACTGAAAGATTCAGTCTGGAACGAAGTCAGATCTTTGCTGGATTCAGTCTGGATTCAGGTGAGCAGCTCCAGCACCAAAACTGTTGGAAACTTTTTTTAGCTTCTTTTTAAGAAGAGACCAGGAGATTCTTGGTAAAGCAGGAGTTTGTATTTATTCCGTTGCTGTAGTCATCTGCAAGAAGAAATCTTCAAGCAAATCTCCAAGAAATCTCCAAGGTATAGGTGCTAGAGAGAACACTTGACTTGGGACACCTACCAAATGTTCAAGAACTGAAAGACAAAAGATAACTTTCTCAGGGCTTGGGCTTCCTGCTCTTAGCGTGTAAATCACAATACACATTTAGCTTATACCGTTATATTGGAATCTGTGTTTAACCTTTTATAAATTTGTAATACAACAAAAACATGTTAAAATGTTTCTCTTCTGTGATGCAAAGCTGAATTTTCAGCATCATTACTCACACAATCATTCAGAAATCATTCTAATATGCTGATTTGATCATCAAGAACATTTTGTCTTATTATGAAAATAGAAAATAGCTATACTACTTAAAATAGTCTAGTGTGTGTGTGTGTGTGTGTGTGTAAACCCTGAAATATTATTAAATGGTTCAAAAGTACAGCATTTACGTAAAGGTGCAGTATGCAAGATTGACAGCTAGTGGTTTAATAGGGTACTGCAAAAACAAAGGCATCCCAGAGACATTTCAGAGTCAAGCATTATTTCTCAGAGAAACAGCTATGACTACAAACATGTTATTTTTGGCATTAGGCAAAAACGGACACACAGCACCTTACAAATCCTCACAGATACCCTTTTTCTCTAAGAAGGAACATTGTTGTGAGGATACTACCTTTTCTAGTATCTCTGACAAAAGCAGGATTTGTGATCGGTCTGTAATTAATCCATTAATTAGTTGTTGTTTTTGGGACATATCCTAATGACAGTTGATAATATTATGAAAAGGATCTATCTGACAGCACCTCTTTTAGTAGTTTACATTAAATAGGGTCTAACACACAAGTTGTTGGTTTAGAAGATTTAACAGTTCTTCCTCTTCTATGGTAGAGAATAAATTGGATCTATAGTGCACATCTGATGTTGATACTGACAGCTGCATGGTTACAATATAATCTCTGATAGTTAGCCACTGTACTCAATAAGACTTTCCTCTGGAAGAGAGTATTTTCCCACCAAGCAATACGAAATACCTTTAGTTTTGTCTTCATGAGACGGTGCTGCTCTCTTTCGGGCACGAGTGTGCTGATTATACCTCTGTGTCAGACGGTTTTCTTTACTCTTCTTTAAGCGCAGGTAAGCAACCATATCTAAAGTGCTAGAAAAGACCATAGTTTGTTACATCATTCAAACGATTGGATAGAAACACAACAAGCGATACAACTGTGACTCTTCAAACAGTCTGTGATGCACACTCCACACACCACTGTCAAAGAAATCGTATCCCTTCCTCCAGCTCTCTTTGACGTCTACATCCCAGCGCTGTGTTCCGAGTCAAACCCCTCTGAACCCAGAATGCAACAATGCACGTCGAATCTCTCTGGATTAGCAGGAAGTGAAGAATGTGAGGGAAACGGTAAAGACATGAGTGAGAAAGCTTGTGTATGTTCAATGTGATGACAGTCTCACCAGAATAAATTCAGATCTGGACAGATCTCGGTCAGATCGACTCAGACAGTGCAGCACAGCGTCATGAAGAGACGTCTTCTCGAGAAGAATCTGCACAACACACACCACAGACACACATTAGGAGTGTGTGAGAGAAGTTACTGAAGGATGAAAAAAAGACTAGGATTTTCTTTCCAGCATGATCTCCCCTCCTTTCTCTCTCTTAATATTGTGTTCTATAGAGGAGCTTTCATGGAGTTTTTCATGGAATTTTTGCCTGTTTATTATAATGCCAAGCTGCTTTGAAACAAAAATATGTAAGTATTAGCAACTTTACATGGCCACTCAATCTAATGTTAACCCAGAGAAATGTGGAGACAGATAGAGGCTCACTTGTGTTTAAGATACTGCTCATTTTTTTGGTCAAACAAATAAGAGTAAAATAAGAGTGTCTGTAAAAGCTACATTTATTTACATGCATTCTCAGATCGTGTAATCCATATGAAACATGTATACAGGCGGATCACTACTGAAGAGATGACAAGTCTGTGTCACCTACTTCAAAGAAAACATTACTTTATCAAAATATTACAACGGTAATGTAGTCTCCTTACTGTTTAGACACTTTCATAATCATAACTTGTGCGCTTGAACGGTTATGGGCAATTAAAGGTTTTATGAGGGCAATTAAAGGCTCATAATAATGATCATTTGAATGGTTTATTAATAATTGTGCGATTAGTCGACTAATGCTTAAAATTACTGATTACTGGTCAACCAGAAAAATCCTTATTCGGGACAGCCCAAATTATTACAAGCTAACCGTTTGGGCTAAAGTAAGGTGAACGTTTTGAACACCAGCTGGTTATGTACTTGCTCAAATATTGATTCTGGGGCATTTTTAACCAAAAAAAAGTTACGCACTGCAGCTTTAATCATTTCACATGCGTTTCAGTTAAGTTCTTTGACACAATGAGATCACACACACACACACACACACACACACACACACACACATTTGTGCACATGTTCTTAGCTATGCACACATAACTCAGTACCTGACAGCAGTGATTCTGCTCTGGATTCAGGGTCTTTCTTGGACACAGCAGCAGAGGACGGCCGTGAAGGACAGACTGACACCTGCTGGTCAAACCTCGTAACACAGGTCCTGTAACAGAGCAACAGTTGACATGAATGTGAGTGGAGCCTAATAATAAAGGTCTGAGTGTGTGTCATCAGAACAATTCAGTCAGACATTGTCTCAAGGTCAGTATCATTGAACCTTCTTGTCTGTGCTTCCCTTCCAGCAGCTGCAGATTCAGATTCGACAAACTGGTTCGGCTGGGGCTTAACACTTCGTTGTGCAACTGGCTGCTGGACTTCCTGACCCGGAGACCTCAGGCAGCATGGGTCGGCAGTAACACATTCAGCACCATCACACTTAACACTGGGTCTCCTCAAGGATGAGTGCCGAGCTCCCTCCTCTTCACCCTGCTGACCCACGACTGCACTCCGTCACACAGCTCCAATCTCTTCATTAAGTTTGCGGATGACACGACTGTGGTGGATCTCAACAGAGATGAGACAAACTACAGGAGCGAGGTGAGCCGCCTGGCTGAACGTGGAGAAGACGAAGGAGACTGTTGTTGACTTCAGGAGAGTGAACACCCAGCATGCTACTCTGCGGTTGT
This sequence comes from Puntigrus tetrazona, assembly GCF_018831695.1. NCBI lineage: Eukaryota > Metazoa > Chordata > Actinopteri > Cypriniformes > Cyprinidae > Puntigrus > Puntigrus tetrazona. Next base: position 935,703 of record NW_025048726.1, read on the forward strand.
GGAGAGAGTGGAGAACAGCACCAACTTCCTGGGTGTTCACATCACAGAGGACCTCTCCTGGACAAACTACTCCACAGCACTGGCCAGGAAAGCACAGCAGCACCTCCGCAAACTGAGAAGAGCCAGAGCCCCCGCCCCCATCATGTGCACCTTCTACAGAGGCACCATTGAGAGCATCCTGACCAGCTGCATCACTGTGTGGTACGGCGCCTGCAACGCGTCCTGCCGATAGACACTCCAGCGCATAGTGAGAGCAGCTGAGAAGATCGTTGGTGTCTCTCTCCCTTCCCTCCAGGACATTTACAACACAAAGCTCTTAACGTTGCAGGTGACCCTACCCACCCGACACACAGCTGCCATCAGGGAGGAGACTGCGGAGTCTACAGGCTAGGACCAGTAGACTGAAGGACAGCTTCATACATCAGGCTGTCAGGAAGCTGAACTCTCTCCCGTCCCACCCTCCTCTCCTTGACTCCACTCACCACTGACCCTCATCCTCTCATTCCAGGAGCCCAGTTAAACGCTGGCCTGCTCTCTGAGCACATTTACACTGACAAGCTGTTTGCACTACTTTCTATTTGCACTGGTTTCACTCAAATCTGCCAAGTGCCTTTATTGATTTATCTCTACTGTCAATATCTGTATAGCTTGTGCGTGATTGTATAGCTGTTTCTTATATGTAGTTTTATCTGTAACTTTTTGATATTTTCATATTTCATATTTTACTTTACTGTGCACCTAGGGTCTGAGAGAAACGCAATTTCAATTCTCTGTATGTAAGAACTGTATGTGTGGTATAATTGACAATAAAGCAGACTTGACTGCTTGACTCTCTTTCTGTCCTTCATTCATTCCTTTCTTAACTCTTTCTTTTATCAGTGAAGCTGACATAATGAAACTGAATATACATAAAGACTGGGATATACTGCCTTTAGGAGTTACACAGTTTAACTGCTGAATGAACAAACAATGTCAGATCATTTCAAAACTGCTGTTTATTCATTTGTACCGCATATTAATTTAAACTAAAACGTATAATATACAATATTTTGTATCCTAAGCCTTAAAAATAGCAGAATGTATCACTTAAAGGGTAAAAACACACACACACACACACACACACATACTGTCAGTCTCTCTCCAAACACATCGTATCACTGAATGACACCCTGCCTCTGTAAATGTACGGGCTTTATACAAATATATGCATGTTAAATGTAACAAATGTTTCAATGATATTCATAATGAATGTAAGTAATAATTATGTACAATCTATTCAATGAATTTATAAAACCACAAGCCGATGACACAGCACAACCTTTTTACAAACCAGCTGAAAAGTTTAGTCTATTACATAAACAGTATTAATTCTATTTACAATTAGTCGAGTGCCTCAGTCTGTTCCTGTTATTCTTATTCACACACTGTCTGCTCTAATTGTTAAAACTCCTATTTTTCTAGTTTATCCGATCTCTGGCTCTGGTTTCTGCTGGTGCTGTGTGTTCAGCTCCTCCAGGATCCACACAGAGCCCCTCACAGACTGAAGCAGACGATTTCTGGAGGTGACCAGGAAGCTGTTCCCTGCACTTCCTGTGTCACTCCTGCTCTCCCTATACCAACAGTCAAAAGCATTGATCTAGACTGATCCTAACGACACGATCGAAAAGTGTGTGTCACTGGCCTTACACCTGTTCATTGTAACCAGGGTGGCTCTCAATGTCGTCTAAACCGGGCCGGTCTGATGCCGATGCACTGAGACACCAGCGAATCAGCTGACGGCACTCTGTTACACAGAACACAGTCTTCAGCAACACAAAAGCACACGCTTCACCTGGATCTGGACGTGATGTCTGTCTCTTGCCTGTAGACAGCTCTCTAGGAAGGTCAGCCTGCTTTTGGAGGTGACCCGGCGTGCTCCTCTGAAGGGGAAACAGCCGCACAGGATGCTGTAGAGCGTCACCCGACAGACCAAACCGTAGCCGGTCCGGCGTGATAGCGCTGCCGCCGAAACCACTCAGGAGGGGCGTATTCAAGAGTGCCTGAGAGACACAACAAGACCACAAACGTCCGATCAAAATCTTCCCTTTGCTGTTCACAAACACAGATCACTGCAGTGAGATCAAAGCAACCTGCAAAGTGTCGGTAGGCCGAGTCTTGCAGCAGATCTCCACAGCGAAGTCCAGCAGCTTGATGTCATGCGAGTCTGTGGAGATCAGCAGATTCTCCGGTTTGACGTCCCGGTGCAGGACTCCGCGGCTCTCGCAGTGTTTCAGAGCGCCGATCAGCTGCAGCAGGACTTTCTTAGCCAGACTCTCCTCCAGACATCCGTTCTCCTCGCAGAAACTCTGGAGATCTTGGCAGGGAACGGGACGCTCCAGGATCATGGTGTAGCGCTCTGCGATGGTCGAACCACTCCAACAGCTGCAGGACGTTTGGGCAGGCAGGAGCCGAATTGACCAGGGTCATCAACGCCACCTCCAGCGGCAGCAGACCCTGACCTTCCTGCAGAGACCAAAGATCCGTTACATCCAGAGCTGAATGCAGATGAGACAGAACAACGGATTCACCCTCAACTCACAACTTGCAGCTTCTCAGGCGACCTGCTTTTACAAGCGTACTTGATGGCAACCTGTGAACAAATAAACTCGCAGTAAATCACGCATTCGCTGATATCGCCATTTCTAAAAGCTGTTTGAATGAAGCAGGGAAGGAAATGTCTTACTGGCAGTCTGTCGGACCTCGCGATCCCAGCATGCACCGAGCCGAATCCACCTCGCCCCAGCAATGGGCCCTTGGCATACGCTTCTGAAACACACAAGAAACGTCTTCAAGAGAGAACATAAACCTGTGAAAGAGTGTTAGTTTAATGCACCCGAAGAAGATGTTCTTTTAATATTTGGGCATATTTCTGACCTCTGCGGAGCGTTTGGCTGGTCTTCTGCTGGAGGTGGAAGTCTGTTCATCCTCCTGGCCGCCGCTCTGCCGCTTCCTCTTCCTGTGAGGCTGACCTGTGGACACAGAAACAAGTGTCAAGTCAGAAGGCAGAGGTGCGACGTGTCCTGGTAGCTCTTGGCTCAGGGGCTGCTCTGGGTTTGGCAGCGGATCCGGATCACGATCACCAGAGCCTCGTCTCCCATCCTCCTGAGCGGCCGTCTGAGTGAAAGCAGCACTCCTGGATCTGGAGCGGCCCGTGGCTGAAATATTACACACTTACAATACTTCATACAGTCATCAACATCAGTGTTCACGTCAAATGTGTTACTTTCTTCAACTTTCTGTTGATAAATAAGTAGCTCAAACCCTTATAATCACAACAGAATAAAACTCATACTTAAGACAACCATTTTGAACCTGGGACATGGGAAAAATATTCACATGATCACTTAGCTGGGCAAAATAATAGGTTAACTTGCACACGCTTTATCATGTAAATACCATACATACCATAATAAATAGCCATAATAATTATGAATTAAAACACATACCTCGTCTTTCACTCATGTGAGCCATTGACAACCTCCTCCAAACAAAAAACAGGGGAAAAAAATTAAATAAAATTAAATACTCTTTTAAAAAAATAAACACAAAATTAAAAATAATAAACAAAGTAAACAAAACGACAAACTCCAAATGATACGAGAACAAAAGTGCCTGCAGAAATAAGATTAAGTTAACGTTAGTGTTTTTAAGCAAATAACTTAAGTTAAAACTCTCGTCAAAGAAAATCTCCGCCTGAAATAAAAGTCTTCTTGTCAGGAATCCTCCGATGAGCTTCAGAAAGCACAAGATCTGTCAGAAAATACTCCTTAAATGTCTCAGATAGCGATGGGTTTGAATGTTTATATTTTCGGTCAGAAGTCAACTGGCGTCGCCATAGCAACTAAAACGTGAACGCAGCGCCGCCAGCTGCGTCTCAGCACTTATTCGTTTATTATAATATAACATTTATAATAGTTGTAACATCATTTTTTCGTCATTTTAAATAGTTTTTAAGTTTCGTTTTTATATTAATGTGCGCTTTTAAATGAATCCGAATCAATGATTCAGTTGTCCATTCATAAAGACTCCTGAATGAATCATCCGTTTAAACGAATCAACTGAATGAACGATTCAGTGATAAAAATCAGTGATTTGCCGCCACCTGCTGGCAGTTTTAGTTTCATTTGTATATTTGTATGATTTCATTTCATATTTCCGTATTCAGAATTTTAGATTTAAAACATTCATCTCAACAAGAATTATATTTAATTGCACTCATGTCACCTCCGAGCCTCATTAAACGTCTGGAAATACATCTACAAGTCACTTTGTGCTCTCCTGTGCACCTCTGTAGTACTCATTCATTTTGTTAATAGTGATTTCATATGACTGGTCATTTATTCTTCGCATTCTACTGCTTCTTAATCTATAGTTTTTATTCGCAATTTTACGTTTTATTTGCTGTTTTACTCTTTAATTGATAAAACTGACCTAACGTGAAGATGAAAGGTGATATTTTAAAAGCCATAAACACATATGATTCTATACCTATTTATAAAATTTCATTTAATTTCAATACTTTCACTCCTCGTTGTTGTAACACAGTGATTGATATAAACAACAGATGGAGCTGAAAGATCATTTCTGACACATCTGAATATCACAAACGCTCATCAAGTCATTTATGATTAATAATGGGCTGTTTTTAATTTTCCTCAATTTAATTATTTATTTAGAGATCATAGCATATTTATAACCTCACTTCCAGCCTTTTACACCACTTGATTAATAAGTTATATATCTGTCTTTTAGACTGAGATGAATGACATTGATCAAAAGCAGTGTGTAATATTCCGTGTCTTAGACTGAATGCAGTTTAATGGAGATCGACCAGGTTGATTTTTCTATGTTTCTTAAGGAAGATTCATCATGAATACAGTTTAAACTGTTCTATTCTATTCTATACTACTTAAATATATTTTTGAATATGTTGAGAACTTTTTTAGCTTCTTTTTAAGAAGAGATCAGGAGAGTCTTGGTAAAGCAGGAGTTTGTTTTTATTTCGTTGCTGTAGTCATCTGCAAGAAGTCTTCAAGAAATCTTTAAGAAAATCGTCAATCAAATCTCCAAGAAAATCTTCAAGAAATCTCCAAGAAAAAAATCTAAAAAATCTAACTAAAACCTATATATATATATATATATATATATATATATATATATATATATATATATATATATATATATATATATATATATGTTTCAAGGGGAGCAGTACATAGAGGTGGAGACCATTAAAACTAAAAGTATGCAAATGCAGAACAGGAACTTAGCCCAGAACAGGAACTTTCCGATCCTTGATCTATTTAGCATCCAAGTGTCTTTCAAATGCATAGGTGCTAGAGAGCACACTTGACTTGGGACACCTACCAAATGTTCAAGAACTGAAAGACAAAAGATAACTTTCTCAGGGCTTGGGCTTCCTGCTCTTAGCATGTAAATCACAATACACATTTAGCTTATACCGTTATATTGGAATCTCACAGAACACAAATGTAATGCAAATTTAAAATTTGTAATAGTTCTTTTCAGAACCATAACTCTTGACAAATACGACATGGATGGTAATATGTTGTACAAAACTACATGATGTAGCACACAATCATGTAGCATAAGAGTGGAAGTCCTGAAGCCCATGGCGTCTGAATAACTGTGACGTCTGTTTCCTGTAGTCCATTTCCCCTGTAGACTCATTCGGATGACTCTTTGTCCTCATGAAGCTTGTTCATGGATGTCTGAGGTGAAACTTTAAATCAGGGTGCTGCATATGAGATGACATGTACCGGAAACACAAGAAAACAAAGAAACAGCAGACCAGCAGTATTCGTGCATATTGACATTTTTTGACTTCTGGTGATCGTATAGTGGTTTTGTTGACCTAGTCTTCAGTCATTTGACACCTATGGACCAGTGAGGTAAGGATGGACTAGTGGACGGGGAAAAACCTATGAGGATAATCTTCACCGCAGGGGTCGGCCCCCGAGGCCTGTTGCGTTCGGTTCTTCCCTGGGCTCCTCACTGGTCTATGTGTCCTAGTCTGTCCCTGTAAGTGATTTGTAAACCTTTATTGTAAAAACATCTTCATCCTCCAATGAAACATCAGTCGTAGCAAACATCATAACATAGAGGATGGGTGTGATTGGAGTGTGCTGTAGCATAACTTTGAAGGCTGTGAGTGTACTTAACTAGCATTCTCTCAACAGCTAACACCTGAGCAAACTGCTCCAACAGTTGGGTAAAGTGGGCAGGGGCTGCTTCAGAGTAGCTAGCAGACTGAGTAGGAGCTGGGTAAAGCTGTTCATTTCTCCTAAAGTCTTTTTGCCTTTCCTGCACTCTTTCATCCAGTGTCCAGATTTCCCACAGTAATGGCAATTGCCCTCCTCTTAGGACATTTACCTTTCTGCCGGTTCTCTGTGTTGACCTTAAAGGACGCTGCTGCAATCCTTACTCTGGCTTTAACATCAGAGTCTCTTTCCCATGTAGCTAGTGTGTTTAGGTTAGTTATGAGAGTTTTGATAGACCAAGTTAGATCTAGAAAAGGCAAGGCTTTTTCTGTCCTTCTTTCTGAACTCCTTCTCTCAGCTCATCTTTACTGGCATGTTGTAGCTCAGAAGTAACAGCTGACTCAAAACTATTGAATTCAGATTTGGTTAGAATTTGTGACATTGGCTGTGTGACTTCTGCCAACGACATGTCGTAGAGACGCATTTTGCTAATTAAGGCTCTTCTAAATTCAGGAAAATGTGTACGTGCTGAGGGTAAGCTCTGGGATGTTTTCTCTATATCTTTAGGTCCAAGCATTTTTGCAGTTGTTTGGACCTGGAAAACAGAAGAGTTGGGAGGAACACTTTCAATTCCCTCAATTCCCTGAGATCTTCTCCTAGCACCACACACCTTCACTGAATCTACAGACACCTCAGTTACTGATGTGAGGGCTACCTCAGTTTCAAGGAAAGCTTGCGAGTCAGGATAAGTGCTATCAGGCTGACTAACTTCCATCTCCGTTTTTTCTGAAGCTTTGTTGCGATTTAATTTCTTTGTCAAAGCAGATATCCTAGCACGTAGCTCTTGGTTCTGTTCCTCTAGTTCTGAGATGCGCTGAGATTGTTGTGTAGCTAGTGCTAAGCCAAATTCTCTGTGGCAACAGATAATGCCTTTCAAATTGTTCTCACGTAAACATGCTCCTAAAACCTTTTTACTCCTCTACAGACCAAGTCTTGTCTGGACGGATCTTATATTTCTGAGTTAGCTCTTGTCTAACTTCCTCAGTAATTATAAGGTCCATTTGCATGCCTAAATTTGCTATCTGACCACAAAGGAGTTAAGAGACCACCTTTTCAGTTGTGGGAATCAATCTAGCATTCGTTTTGAACATTTTGTAAGAATTTCTTTTTGTTACTTACACAAGTAAAACAACGTAAGTAAACGTCTCTGATCAACAGAGGGTACACTTGTTAACACAGATCAACTATGGTTAACCTTCTCTAACAATGTAGAGGACGACACAAATATTAGCACGTAATGCCAATCTTCCCTGTTGGTTCAGAGAATGACGAATTCTTCCTGCCTAAAACAGAGAATAACACAAACTATTAGCAAGTGATGCCAATCTTCCCTGCCTAAAACAGAGGATAACCAATAGTACCATGTAATGCTAACCTTCCTTTCCTAAAACAGAGGATAACAAAAACTATTAGCAAGTAATGCCAATCTCCCCTGCCTAAACCAAAGGATAACAAATAATAGCATGTAATGCCAATCTTCCCTGTCTGAAACGGAGGATTACCAATTCTTCCCTAAAATTAATTTTTAGAGGATAACCTAGTTAACCAAACCTACAGCTGTCTGTTAACTCTTCTCTGGTGGCGCAGAGGTGTACATGTACTGGTCTGTAATGGTGCTTTGGATAGAGTTACACTCACCAACCTTTGGTTGTACTGAAAGATTCAGTCTGGAACGAAGTCAGATCTTTGCTGGATTCAGTCTGGATTCAGGTGAGCAGCTCCAGCACCAAAACTGTTGGAAACTTTTTTAGCTTCTTTTTAAGAAGAGACCAGGAGATTCTTGGTAAAGCAGGAGTTTGTATTTATTCCGTTGCTGTAGTCATCTGCAAGAAGAAATCTTCAAGCAAATCTCCAAGAAATCTCCAAGGTATAGGTGCTAGAGAGAACACTTGACTTGGGACACCTACCAAATGTTCAAGAACTGAAAGACAAAAGATAACTTTCTCAGGGCTTGGGCTTCCTGCTCTTAGCGTGTAAATCACAATACACATTTAGCTTATACCGTTATATTGGAATCTGTGTTTAACCTTTTATAAATTTGTAATACAACAAAAACATGTTAAAATGTTTCTCTTCTGTGATGCGAAGCTGAATTTTCAGCATCATTACTCACACAATCATTCAGAAATCATTCTAATATGCTGATTTGATCATCAAGAACATTTTGTCTTATTATGAAAATAGAAAATAGCTATACTACTTAAAATAGTCTGTGTGTGTGTGTGTGTGTGTGTGTGTGTGTGTGTGTGTGTGTGTGTGTGTGTGTAAACCCTGAAATATTATTAAATGGTTCAAAAGTACAGCATTTACGTAAAGGTGCAGTATGCAAGATTGACAGCTAGTGGTTTAATAGGGTACTGCAAAACAAAGGCATCCCAGAGACATTTCAGAGTCAAGCATTATTTCTCAGAGAAACAGCTATGACTACAAACATGTTATTTTTGGCATTAGGCAAAAACGGACACACAGCACCTTACAAATCCTCACAGATACCCTTTTTCTCTAAGAAGGAACATTGTTGTGAGGATACTACCTTTTCTAGTATCTCTGACAAAAGCAGGATTTGTGATCGGTCTGTAATTAATCCATGAATTAGTTGTTGTTTTTGGGACATATCCTAATGACAGTTGATAATATTATGAAAAGGATCTATCTGACAGCACCTCTTTTAGTAGTTTACATTAAATAGGGTCTAACACACAAGTTGTTGGTTTAGAAGATTTAACAGTTCTTCCTCTTCTATGGTAGAGAATAAATTGGATCTATAGTGCACATCTGATGTTGATACTGACAGCTGCATGGTTACAATATAATCTCTGATAGTTAGCCACTGTACTCAATAAGACTTTCCTCTGGAAGAGAGTATTTTCCCACCAAGCAATACGAAATACCTTTAGTTTTGTCTTCATGAGACGGTGCTGTTCTCTTTTTCGCACGAGTGTGCTGATTATACCTCTGTGTCAGACGGTTTTCTTTACTCTTCTTAAGCGCAGGTAAGCAACCATATCTAAAGTGCTAGAAAAGACCATAGTTTGTTACATCATTCAAACGATTGGATAGAAACACAACAAGCGATACAACTGTGACTCTTCAAACAGTCTGTGATGCACACTCCACACACCACTGTCAAAGAAATCGTATCCCTTCCTCCAGCTCTCTTTGACGTCTACATCCCAGCGCTGTGTTTCCGAGTCAAACCCCTCTGAACCCAGAATGCAACAATGCACGTCGAATCTCTCTGGATTAGCAGGAAGTGAAGAATGTGAGGGAAACGGTAAAGACATGAGTGAGAAAGCTTGTGTATGTTCAATGTGATGACAGTCTCACCAGAATAAATTCAGATCTGGACAGATCTCGGTCAGATCGACTCAGACAGTGCAGCACAGCGTCATGAAGAGACGTCTTCTCGAGAAGAATCTGCACAACACACACCACAGACACACATTAGGAGTGTGTGAGAGAAGTTACTGAAGGATGAAAAAAAAGACTAGGATTTTCTTTCCAGCATGATCTCCCCTCCTTTCTCTCTCTTAATATTGTGTTCTATAGAGGAGCTTTCATGGAGTTTTTCATGGAATTTTTGCCTGTTTATTATAATGCCAAGCTGCTTTGAAACAAAAATATGTAAGTATTAGCAACTTTACATGGCCACTCAATCTAATGTTAACCCAGAGAAATGTGGAGACAGATAGAGGCTCACTTGTGTTTAAGATACTGCTCATTTTTTTGGTCAAACAAATAAGAGTAAAATAAGAGTGTCTGTAAAAGCTACATTTATTTACATGCATTCTCAGATCGTGTAATCCATATGAAACATGTATACAGGCGGATCACTACTGAAGAGATGACAAGTCTGTGTCACCTACTTCAAAGAAAACATTACTTTATCAAAATATTACAACGGTAATGTAGTCTCCTTACTGTTTAGACACTTTCATAATCATAACTTGTGCGCTTGAACGGTTATGGGCAATTAAAGGTTTTATGAGGGCAATTAAAGGCTCATAATAATGATCATTTGAATGGTTTATTAATAATTGTGCGATTAGTCGACTAATGCTTAAAATTACTGATTACTGGTCAACCAGAAAAATCCTTATTCGGGGACAGCCCAAATTATTACAAGCTAACCGTTTGGGCTAAAGTAAGGTGAACGTTTTGAACACCAGCTGGTTATGTACTTGCTCAAATATTGATTCTGGGGCATTTTTAACCAAAAAAAGTTACGCACTGCAGCTTTAATCATTTCACATGCGTTTCAGTTAAGTTCTTTGACACAATGAGATCACACACACACACACACACACACACACACACACACACACACACATTTGTGCACATGTTCTTAGCTATGCACACATAACTCAGTACCTGACAGCAGTGATTCTGCTCTGGATTCAGGGTCTTTCTTGGACACAGCAGCAGAGGACGGCCGTGAAGGACAGACTGACACCTGCTGGTCAAACCTCGTAACACAGGTCCTGTAACAGAGCAACAGTTGACATGAATGTGAGTGGAGCCTAATAATAAAGGTCTGAGTGTGTGTCATCAGAACAATTCAGTCAGACATTGTCTCAAGGTCAGTATCATTGAACCTTCTTGTCTGTGCTTCCCTTCCAGCAGCTGCAGATTCAGATTCGACAAACTGGTTCGGCTGGGGCTTAACACTTCGTTGTGCAACTGGCTGCTGGACTTCCTGACCGGGAGACCTCAGGCAGCATGGGTCGGCAGTAACACATTCAGCACCATCACACTTAACACTGGGTCTCCTCAAGGATGAGTGCCGAGCTCCCTCCTCTTCACCCTGCTGACCCACGACTGCACTCCGTCACACAGCTCCAATCTCTTCATTAAGTTTGCGGATGACACGACTGTGGTGGATCTCAACAGAGATGAGACAAACTACAGGAGCGAGGTGAGCCGCCTGGCTGAACGTGGAGAAGACGAAGGAGACTGTTGTTGACTTCAGGAGAGTGAACACCCAGCATGCTACTCCGCGGTTGTGGAGAGAGTGGAGAACAGCACCAACTTCCTGGGTGTTCACATCACAGAGGACCTCTCCTGGACAAACTACTCCACAGCACTGGCCAGGAAAGCACAGCAGCACCTCCGCAAACTGAGAAGAGCCAGAGCCCCGGCCCCATCATGTGCACCTTCTACAGAGGCACCATTGAGAGCATCCTGACCAGCTGCATCACTGTGTGGTACGGCGCCTGCAACGCGTCCTGCCGATAGACACTCCAGCGCATAGTGAGAGCAGCTGAGAAGATCGTTGGTGTCTCTCTCCCTTCCCTCCAGGACATTTACAACACAAAGCTCTTAACGTTGCAGGTGACCCTACCCACCCGACACACAGCTGCCATCAGGGAGGAGAGACTGCGGAGTCTACAGGCTAGGACCAGTAGACTGAAGGACAGCTTCATACATCAGGCTGTCAGGAAGCTGAACTCTCTCCCGTCCCACCCTCCTCTCCTTGACTCCACTCACCACTGACCCTCATCCCTCTCATTCCAGGAGCCCAGTTAAACGCTGGCCTGCTCTCTGAGCACATTTACACTGACAAGCTGTTTGCACTACTTTCTATTTGCACTGGTTTCACTCAAATCTGCCAAGTGCCTTTATTGATTTATCTCTACTGTCAATATCTGTATAGCTTGTGCGTGATTGTATAGCTGTTTCTTATATGTAGTTTTATCTGTAACTTTTTGATATTTTCATATTTCATATTTTACTTTACTGTGCACCTAGGGTCTGAGAGAAACGCAATTTCAATTCTCTGTATGTAAGAACTGTATGTGTGGTATAATTGACAATAAAGCAGACTTGACTGCTTGACTCTCTTTCTGTCCTTCATTCATTCCTTTCTTAACTCTTTCTTTTATCAGTGAAGCTGACATAATGAAACTGAATATACATAAAGACTGGGATATACTGCCTTTAGGAGTTACACAGTTTAACTGCTGAATGAACAAACAATGTCAGATCATTTCAAAACTGCTGTTTATTCATTTGTACCGCATATTAATTTAAACTAAAACGTATAATATACAATATTTTGTATCCTAAGCCTTAAAAATAGCAGAATGTATCACTTAAAGGGTAATAAAACACACACACACACACACACACACACACACACACACACACACACACACATACTGTCAGTCTCTCTCCAAACGCATCGTATCACTGAATGACACCCTGCCTCTGTAAATGTACGGGCTTTATACAAATATATGCATGTTAAATGTAACAAATGTTTCAATGATATTCATAATGAATGTAAGTAATAATTATGTACAATCTATTCAATGAATTTATAAAACCACAAGCCGATGACACAGCACAACCTTTTTACAAACCAGCTGAAAAGTTTAGTCTATTACATAAACAGTATTAATTCTATTTACAATTCGTCGAGTGCCTCAGTCTGTTCCTGTTATTCTTATTGACACACTGTCTGCTCTAATTGTTAAAACTCCTATTTTTCTAGTTTATCTGATCTCTGGCTCTGGTTTCTGCTGGTGCTGTGTGTTCAGCTCCTCCAGGATCCACACAGAGCCCCTCACAGACTGAAGCAGACGATTTCTGGAGGTGACCGGGAAGCTGTTCCCTGCACTTCCTGTGTCACTCCTGCTCTCCCTATACCAACAGTCAAAAGCATTGATCTAGACTGATCCTAACGACACGATCGAAAAGTGTGTGTCACTGGCCTTACACCTGTTCATTGTAACCAGGGGTGGCTCTCAATGTCGTCTAAACCGGGCCGGTCTGATGCCGATGCACTGAGACACCAGCGAATCAGCTGACGGCACTCTGTTACACAGAACACAGTCTTCAGCAACACAAAAGCACACGCTTCACCTGGATCTGGACGTGATGTCCTTTTCTTGCCTTTAGACAGCTCTCTAGGGAAGGTCAGCCTGCTTTTGGAGGTGACCCTGCGTGCTCCTCTAAAGGGGAAACAGCCGCACAGGATGCTGTAGAGCGTCACCCCGACAGACCAAACCGTAGCCGGTCCGGCGTGATAGCGCTGCCGCCGAAACCACTCAGGAGGGGCGTATTCAAGAGTGCCTGAGAGACATGACAAGACCACAAACGTCCGATCAAAATCTTCCCTTTGCTGTTCACAAACACAGATCACTGCAGTGAGATCAAAGCAACCTGCAAAGTGTCGGTAGGCCGAGTCTTGCAGCAGATCTCCACAGCCAGTAGCTTGATGTAATGCGAGTCTGTGGAGATCAGCAGATTCTCCGGTTTGATGTCCCGGTGCAGGACTCCGTGGCTCTCGCAGTGTTTCAGAGCGCCGATCAGCTGCAGCAGGACTTTCTGAATGTCGGAAATGTGGTAGAATAGGACACTTCGCTGAAGCATGCCAAGAAATAGTTTGTGGGAAGTGCAAAGAAATTGAACACAGTTTTGAAGAATACACCAATGTCAGACGGTGCAACCTTTGTGGAGACTTCAAACATCTCTACAGAGATTGCCCTAAAAGCTTTGCCAACAAGCTCAAAATGGCTGCCCCACTGAGCGAAGGTTTTGGCGGGAATTTCATACTCCCAGAGGGCCTCAGGGATTGGACAGAAGGAAGGAGGTGGGGCAGCTACAGCGGCAGAGTCAACCACTAGTGCTAGACATGGAGAGGAAGTTTTATATATGGAAAAGGAGGAGGAGGAGACGGAGGAGACGGAGGAGACGGAGGAGACGGAGACGGAGACGGAGACGGAGGAGACGGAGGAGACGGAGAAGACGGAGAAGACGGAGAAGACGGAGAAGACGGAGACTGTTTCCTCATTGGAGACAGTCTCGGATGGGTTGGAGGAATATAGTGGGAGTGAAACAGAGTGTTCACTCCAAAATGCTCAGGTGCAAAAAAGACCTGCGGGACCTCCCTTGGTTAAAACAGAGGAGAAAAAAGCTAGGGCTGCACACCAGCCACATAGTTCCAGCTCGGAAGATCTGGAGCGTATGTGGCCCCTAGGTTCCCCAAATGAGGCTTCCTTTCTGCACGTTAAGCTGAGATCATCGTCGCCAAAAGAACCACAAGAGGCTCTCTCTGTGGCCTCTGAGGCATCAAGCATTTGCATTCCTGATCCCAGTTGCTCTGGAGAAAAGGAAAAGCAACTGCTACAAGAGATAACATGATTTTAAACATATTTTTGTAGTCTTTTGTGGTCCGCAGTTTTAAAATGACCTTTTTTTTAACCATACTGCTCATGGCTCTCACAATCTCTACCCTCAATGTGAGAAGTGTGAAGAGCAAAACAAGAGCACAGAGTGTGTTCGATTTTTTTAAATGTTTTAAATCAGTTTTTACTTCAAGAATATGGTCTGCCCTTTTTATCAAAGCTCTGGACCCCGGGGCCTTCCATTTGGAGTGGATCCAATTTTAACAAAAATGACGGTGTTGCTATCTTAATAAACAACCCCAACATTTTGGTGAAGGGCTGCACTGTGGTGAGGGACGGGCGGGTGTTTTTAGCAAATCTGACTTTTTTAGGTAAGGATTTTAATGTTTTAAATGTGTATGGTTTTACAGGGAAAAATGATAGGTATGACCTTTTAGAAGACCTGCAGCCCCACATAGTAGGTAGGGCCCCCCTGGTCGTAGCAGGGGATTTTAACTGTGTTTTAGCTAAATCAGACAGAAAGAGGGTTGGGGAGGATTTTAAAGTTGACAAAACATCCGTTTTACTACAAAATCTAGTCAGAGATTTTAGCTTAGTTGACTGTTTTAAAATCTTGCATCAAAGAGAGGAGGGCTTCACCTGGTTCAGTGGTGATGGTACCAGAGCCTCTCGAATTGACTATGTGTTTACAAGGGACTACCCGCCGTCTGATGCTACATTAACCCCCCTTTTCTTTTCTGATCACATGATGCTGTCTTGCACCCTCTCACTGCCCGCGGGTGTGACGGTAGGGGGAGGGCTGTTGAACTGTTCCCTTTTAGAGGATGAGGAATTAGTTAGCGAATACAGGGAACAGTTCAGCCAATGGCAGACCCTCCAAGACTTTTACGATACACAAGCACAGTGGTGGGAAATGGTGAAGTCCCAAGGAGCAGATGGACTTCCCCTAGAGTTTTATCTGAAATTTTGAGATGTTTTAGCACACGATTTATTGGCAGTTTTTAATGACTTTGAGACTCTCGACAGACTTCCAGACAGTTTTAGAATAGGGATAGTGTCCTTACTGTACAAAAAAGGAGACAAGACTGACTTAGGAAATTGGAGACCAATTACTCTTTTAAACGTAGATTGCAAACCTTTTAGCAAAATTTTAGCAACACGCATGTCAACTGTTTTAGAGGACATGATTCACCCAGATCAAGCTTGTGCCGTGCCCTGAAGAAAGATAACAGACAAGCCTAGTGCTGATTAGAGATGCCATCTGTTATGCGAGAGACATAAACATGCGGCTAGTAGTTCTAAATTTAGACTTTGAAAAAGCTTTTGACAGAGTCTCGCACCAGTACCTCTTTCAGGTATTGCAAAAAATGGGGTTTCCAGAAAGATTTATAGCTTGGGTGGGGCTGCTGTATAAGGGTCTAGTCAGCAAAATTCTCGTAAATGGGCATCTGTCTGTCATAAATGGACTGACTGCGACCTGTGTTTTATACATGGACGACATAACTCTTTTAGCCACGGACTATTTATCAGTACGAAGAGCATTGGACTTAACTGACTGGTACGGTTGGGCCTCGCGCGCCAAGCTCAACAGAAACAAGTCCGAAGCCCAGCACTTCGGACCGTGGGACAATGTGGACACAGGTGGACTTGATTTGGCTTTTAAAGATGACGATTTAAAAGTTTGAGGTGTTAAATTTGATAAAGAGGGTGGAGGACGGGGAAACTGGACTGACATGCTAGGGAGCGCCTAAAGCGAGAGGTGGTAAAGAAAAGGCCGGCAAATGGAGGAAAAGGTCTCCCAGACCCCCACCTGTTCTTAGGCAGCCACATCACTGCACTGCACATCAGCTACGCCATGAACCCATCCAAAGAAAGCAAGACGGCTGCAATGACGCGTTTTTGGATGGGGTCCTACTTGAGAACGATAAAGATTTTACCCATCGATTTAAAAGCCCCTGTGTCTTTTAACCTTCCCAAGGAATATTGTTTTATCAAAAAGTTTTTAAAGAAATATATTTTAGAAACACAAGATGTCACCATTTTAACTAACCACAAGCATCTCGTCTCTCTTGTGCAGGATCAGGAACCGGTGAGTCCAGTTCCAGGTCTCACTTTAAGTGAGGCAAAAGAAGTTTGGAGGAACACTGCTCACCCTGCTCTCCAGAATAGGCACAAAGATTTGTCATGGATGGTGGCTCACGAGATCCTCCCGGTCAGGGCAGTCATGCACTCCACAGGCATGGCCAAAAACCGTCACTGCCCTCGGTCCGGATGCAATTCCCCGGAGACCGTCCGACACCTGCTCTGGGAGTGCGGCGCTGCGCAGGACCTGTGGGCCAAGACTGGCCCTCTGTATTTCCCGTGCCTACCAGCGGGTGGGGCCCAGTTAGGGTACCAGCTCACCATCCTTGGTGTGGGCCGAGGCTTGAAGGATCTGACCACACAAGAATTTACCTCGCTCTGGCTCACCCTCAATGTCATCAAGGATGCCATCTGGGCCACCAGAAACCTGCTGGTGGGGAAGCGAGTTACGGTATCCCTCCATGCATGCGAGCTAAAGGTAACATCAATGCTGCAGTGGTACTGGGCGACGAGAGGAGAGGAGAGGGGATCTCCGCTGAGCCGTTAAAGTTACATCCCACAACCTCATTCTGGAGAGTAAGGTGAAGCCTGAGTTGATAAGGACTCACACCCGGTCTTGCACAATAGATGACTTGTAAAGACTTCTTGTTTTATGAAATGGAATTTTTATTTATTTATACCATTCATGGTACTTGTTGGTCATATATTTTTTTCTGTACACTCTTTAACACACAAATAGAGTTTTAAAAGGAAAACAAGCAAACACACTGGTATTACTTGCTTGGTTTTAACAAATATTGTTTTTTAAAACCAAGTGTAATTATTTTATTGATTATTGGCTTGTTTTAAAAGTGTGATTGAAAAAATGTGTATGGAAAAAAGCAAATGGTGACAATAAAACTGTTAAAAAAAGAAAACTGTTCTTATCAGTTTAATATCTGATACGTTCCCTACCCGGGGACTGCATATTAAATTGATTTTTGGATCACGGAGCTGGAGCCGGGGCTTGCTCCGCCCACTCCACGCATCGGCCTGGTATTGCAGTGTTTCCAGGAACGGTGTGCTTATTGAAGTTGCAAAACAAAGCAGATGATCTTTCTCTCCTTGTTTTTCTGGGTGCCATCCCTTGGGGCGTTTGAGGTTACCATTGAAGAGGATGGCAGAGAGGGAAATGGATCCTCAGACTGGCCGCCTAGTCTTTCATACTTACCTGGCAGGCGAGACACCATGATCAAGTAGGTGGTTCACCAAGGGCGAGGCTCAACCATTGCACTCTGGTTGCGCTGACCCCTGCGAATTCCCCAAATGTTGGAATCTTGACTGCATAATTTATGGTAGTGGAGGACTGTGTTTGCGCTCTCCCCTGAAACAAACTGGTGGATCAAAGCAGATGATCTTTCTCTCCTTGTTTTTCTTTTGTAGTGTTTGTTGTTTGATTCTCTGACTTCTTTTAGGTTTAGAGTCTGAAGCCATCTTCTCTCTTTGTGCCTCTCATAGCCAGTTTAGTAACCTTTTTTATTCAAGGAGGTCGAAGGAAAGCTCCTGGATATGTCCCGCATGGGCGTTTCCAGAAAGCTTGTCCAGCCAGACCTTACATTTTAAGCCAGAGAATCTGAACTGCTTTTCTCGGACGCTTTTCCACTCAACCATGGTAACCCTGGAGGAAATTTTTAAGTGTTTAAAACCTAAGTCCAGACATCCAGGCGCTTCATCTAGCCGATCTTGGACACGATAGGTGTTACTTCCTGGACTCTTTCCCACTCGACCCCCACCACCCTGGAGGAAATTTTTAAACGTTCAAAACCTAAATCAAAACATCCAGGAGCTTCATCTAGCCGATGTTGGTCGGGTTAAGTGCGACTTCTCCGAGAAGTCGGCTTTCCCACTCGACCATGGTAACCCTGGAAGAAGTTTGTAAGCGTTCAAAACCTAAGTCCAGACATCCAGGTGCTTCATCCAGCCGATATTGGCAGAGTTAGGTACGACTTCTCGAACGACTTTTTCACTCGACCCTCGCCACCCTGGATGAAACTTTTAAGCATTCAAAACCTAACCGCAGACATCCAGGCGCTTCATCCAGCCGAACTTGGAAGGTTTCCCACTCGACCATGGTAAACCTGGAACGAAGTTTTAAGCATTCAAAACCTAAGTGCACATATCCAAGTGATTCATCCAGGTGATATTGGCCGGGTTAAGTGCGACTTCTCAGACACTTTCCCACTTGACCATGGTTAACCCTGGAGGAAATTTTTAAGCTTTTAAAACCTAAGTCCAGACATCCAGGCGCTTCATCTAGCTGATCTTGGCCGTGATAGGTGCAACTTTTTGGACTCTTTCCCACTCGACCCCCATCACACTGGAGGAAATTTTTAAGCGTTAAAAACCTAAATCCAGAAATCCAGGCGCTTCATCCAGCCGATGTTGGCCGGAGTAAGTTTGACTTCTCGGACGCTTTCCCACTCGACCATGGTAACCATGGATAAAAATTTTTAAACGTTTAAAACCTAAGTCCAGACATCCAGGCGCTTCATCCAGCCGATGTTGGCAGAGTTAGGTACGACTTCTCAAACGACTTTTTCACTCGACCCTCGCCACCCTGGATGAAACTTTTAAGCATTCAAAACCTAACCGCAGACATCCAGGCGCTTCATCCAGCCGAACTTGGAAGGTTTCCCACTCGACCATGGTAAACCTGGAACGAAGTTTTAAGCATTCAAAACCTAAGTGCACATATCCAAGTGATTCATCCAGGTGATATTGGCCAAGTTAGGTGCGACTTCTCGGACGACTTTTTCACTCGATCCCCGCCACCCTGGATGAAATTTTTAAGCATTCAAAACCTAAGTCCAGACATCCAGGCGCTTCGTCCAGCCGATATTGGCCGAGTTAGGTGCGACTACTTGGATGGTTTACCACTCGACCATGGTAAACCTGAAACTAATTTTTAAGCATTTAAAATCTAAGTCCAGACATCCAGGCGCTTCATCCAGCCGATATTGGCCGGGTTAAGTACGACTTCTCAGACACTTTCCCATTCGACCATGGTAACCCTAGAAGAAACTTTTAAACGCTCAAAACCTGAGCCCAAACATCCAGGCGCTTCATCCAGATGATATTGCGATAAGTGCGACTTCTCCGAAAATTTCCCACTCTACCAAGGTAACCCTGGAAGAAATTTTTAAGTCCACACATCCAGGCGCTTCATCCAGATGATATTGGCTGGGTTAAGTTCGACTTCTCTGACGCTGTCCCACTCGACCATGGTAACCCTGGAGGAAATTTTTAAGTCCACACATCCAGGCGATATTGGCCAAGTTAGGTGCGACTTCTCAGACGACTTTTTCACTCGATCCCCTGCAACCCTGAAGTAAACTTTTAAGCGCTCAAAACCTAAGACCAATCATCCAGGCGCTTCATCCAGGAGATATTGGTTGGGTTAAATGCGACTTCTCGGACGCTTTTCCACTCGCTCATGGTAACGCTGGAGGAAATTTTTAAGTCCACACATCCAGGCGATATTGGCCAAGTTAGGTGCGACTTCTCAGACGACTTTTTCACTCGATCCCCACCACCCTGGATGAAATTTTTAAGCATTCAAAACCTAACCCCAGACATCCAGGCGCTTCATCCAGGCTTTGGGTCTTCTCGGACACTTTCCCACTTGACCATGGTAACCCTGGACGAAATTTTAAAGCATTCAAAACCTATGTCCAGAAATCCAGGCGCTTCATCCAGCCGATATTGGCCAAGTTAGGTGTGACTTCTCGGACGACTTTTTCACTCGATACCCACCACCCTGGATGAAATTTTTAAGCGTTTAAAACCTAAGTCCAGACATCCAGGCGCTTCATCCAGGCGATATTGGCCGGGTGAAGTGCGACTGTCTTGGACACTTTACCATTCCACCATGGTAATCCTGGCAAATTTTTTTAAGCGTTTAAAACCTAAGTCCAGACATCCAGGCGCTTCATCCAGCCGATCTTGGCCGTGATAGATGCTACTTCCTGGACTCTTTCCCACTCGACCCCCACCACCCTGGAGGAAATCTTTAAACGTTCAATACCTAACTCCAAACATCCAGGAGCTTCATCCAACCGATCTTGGCCAGGTTGAGTGCAACTTCTCGAAGGCTTTCCCACTCGACCATGGTAACCCCGGAAGACATTTGTAAGCATTTAAAACCTAAACCCAGACATCCAGGCTCACAGACTAACCCCATAACAGTGACAAATCACTGGGCATGATATTATTATGTAAAGTCCTGGGCCCACAGACTCACCCCATTACTATAACACTTTTATGGGCGTGATCTTGGCAGGGTTAAGTGCGACTTCTCGGAGGCTTTCCCACTCGACCATGGTAACCCTGGAGGAAATTTTTAAGCGTTTAAAACCTAAGTCCACCTATCCAAGCGCTTCATCCAGGTGATATTGGCCGGGTTAAGTGCGACTTTCTTGGACGCTTTCCCACTCGACCATGGTAACCCTGGAGGAAATTTTTAAGCGTTTAAAATCTAAGTCCAGACATCCAGGCGATTCATCCAGCCAATATTAGCCAAGTTAGGTGGGACTTCTCGGACTACTTTTTCACTCGATCCCCGCCACCCTGGATGAAATTTTTAAGCATTCAAAACCTAAGTCCAGACATCCAGGCGCTTCATCCAGCCGATATTAGCCAAGTTATGTGCGACTTCTCGGACGACTTTTTCACTCGACCATGGTAACCCTGGATGAAATTTTTAAGCATTCAAAACGTAACCCCATACATCCAGGTGCTTCACCCAGGCGATATTGGCCGGGTTAAGTGCGATTTTTCGGCTGCTTTCCCACTCGACCATGGTAAGCCTGGAGGAAGTTTTTAAGCATTCAAAACCTAAGTCCAGACATCCAGGCGCTTCGTCCAGCCGTTATTGGCCGAGTTAGGTGCGACTTCTCAGACACTTTCCCACTTGACCATGGTTACCTTGGAGCAAATTTTTAAGTCCACACATCCAGGCGATATTGTATTATCGTTACAGCCCATGAAGTCCGGGTTACATGCGACTTCTCGGACACACACATTTATGAACCCCCCGTGTCTGGATTTCAATTTTACACAGGGCAATGGCTCACAGACTAACCCCATCACAATAACACTTATTTGGGCGTGAATTTATTCAAAAAAGACCCTGGATGAACGTTTTACAAAGGACATGGACTCACAGACTAAGCCCATCACAATAACACTTTACTCGGCATGATTTTATTCTATAAAAGCCCTGGGTGACAGTTTTACACAGGGCCTGGAGTCACAGACTAACCCCATTACAATAACACTTTTTTGGGCGTGATTTTATTTTATAAAGGCCCAGGATGACAGTTTTCTATAAGGCCTGGGTTCACAGACTAACCCCATTACAATAACACTTTTATGGGCATGATTTTATTCAAAAAAGACCCTGGATGACAGTTTTCTATAAGGCCTGTGTTCACAGACTAGCCCAACACAGTCACACTTTTATGGGCATGATTTTATTTAATAAAGGCCCTGGATGACAGTTTTCTATAAGGCCTGCGCTCACAGACTAACCCCTTTACAATAACACTTTTATGGGCATGATTTTTTTTAATAAAGACCCTGGATGACAGTTTTCTACACGGTCTGCCTTCACAGACTAACCCAACACAGTAACGCTTTATTGGGCATTAGTTTATACAAAACAGACCCTGGATGACAGTTTTCTATAAGGCCTGGGTTCACAGACTAACCCCATTACAATAACGCTTTATTGGGCATGATTTTATTCTATAAAGGCCCTGGGTGACAGTTTTCCACAGGGCCTGGGGTCACAGACTAACCTCATCACAATAACACTTTATTGGGCATGATTTTATTCAAAAAAGACCCTGGATAACAGTTTTCTATAAGGCCTGAGCTCACAGACTAACCCGACACACTAACGCTTTATCAGGCATGATTTTATTAAAAAAGACCCTGGAAGACAGTTTTCTATAAGGCCTGGATTCACAGACTAACCCAACACAATAGCGTTTTATTGGGCATGATTTTAATCTATAAAGGCCCCGGGTGACAGTTTTCCACAGGGCTTGGAGTCACAGACTAACCCCATTACAATAACACTTATTTGGGCATGATTTTATTCAAAAAAGGCCCTGGATGACAGTTTTCTATAAGGCCTGGTGTCACAGACTAACCCCATTACAATAACACTTTTATGGCCATGATTTTATTCAATAAAGGCCCTGGATGACAGTTTTCTACAAGGTCTACGTTCACAGACTAACCCAACACAGTAATGCTTTATAGGGCATGATTTTATTCAAAAAAGACAGTGGATGAACATTTTCCACGAGGCCCGTGCTCACAGACTCGCCCCGTTAAAGCAGCGACGCGCAAGGCACAAATTTTTTCTAAAAAGTTTTTAGACAAAAAAAATAATTAAAGTTGACGTAAAAGTTGCTTCTGGGTAAACGACCACCTCTGGGGTCGCGGTAAAATTAAGTTAAGTGTGATTTCTCGGACGCTTTCCCACTCGACCCTCGCCACCCTGGAGGAAATTTTTAAACATTCAAAGCCTACGTCCAGACTTCCTAAGTCCATATGTATTCTACAGGACTTACCTTTATTTAACAAACTGTACCTGTACTCTAAATCTCTTACCTTTAGTCAACATACGTGACCTGTATTCTAGAGGACTTATCTTCATTCAACTAACCTTACTTGTACTCTAAAAAAACTTACCTTTACTCAACAAACTGTACCTGTATTCTGCAGGACTTACCTTTAGTCAACAGACCAAATCATTACACTAATTCAGTTCACACGGAAACACCAATAAAATAAAATTGAGTATCCTTCTATGTTCTAGAAGTTCAGTAAATGTGAGAATAAAGAATATATGCGTGTTATAGGTTCATGTTAATGAATTTATGATATTGGTCATTTTAAAATGGAATGTTAATGATTTAGAAATTTAGAAAGCCTATAGGATAATAAAATAAATACCCGATGTATTTTAATAGAATTATTTCGAAGCTACATCCACAAGTCCTTACAACAAATAGAGTTTCTGAGTGAATCTGTAGTACATTTTACTGTAGACTGATTTTAATATGAAATACAAACGTCAATATATGTTGTTTTAGGGCAAATACTTTTAAATAAATAAATGTATTAGCTCTATATTAGTTTGTCCTAATTTCCAACAATACATTATGAAACTCTACTAAAATGAATATTAACCGCAAAAATGTCAACAACATAAAACGACCACTAGATGGCAGCGTACAAAAGGTCTCTGGGGTCACCATCACAAACCACAACACAGACATAAACAAGGTCTGTGTCTTTCAAAGTCAATTCATTTTCATTGTGTTTAGTATTGTAAGAGCGAGGATCCTTAGAGACAAGTCAATAAATCAAGCAATTTCCATAATTACAAGCAGAAAACTCTTGCTGAGCTCCATTGTGTTTTAATGCAGCTCAGTTTATTTTATTTATTTTTTAATGCACACTGGTTTGATCATATCAGCAAACTTCACTATAGGGACATTTGTAATGACAGACAAAATAGCTTACACCCCATATTAAAAGTGACAATAGCTTACCAAATAATAATACAATTTATGCTCATTTTTAACAGATGGTCACCAGACAAGAATAGCTAGACTTCCTTTTTAGTCCTTCCCTTTCTTTTCATTTTGTTTTTGTTGCCGAACTGCAACACATGCTTTTCTTACATACATTTTTGTCATGTTTCCGGAAAAAAATATCTAGAAATCAAAATTATTGCTTCATTTTAAGAAAAAGTGAGTCAAAATTAAGTGAGAGATTTTGCTTGAAAATCCCTCTAATTTAAGAATTTTTTTATATTTTGGCTGGAAAAATGCAAACAAATCGAAATAAGAACAGCAGTTTTTTTGCAGTGTAGTTCATACAGTAGCATATTTTATGATGGCCTATATATATATATATATATATATATATATATATATATATATAGATGAATAAGAAGTATTAAAATAACTGAAATCTGAAATAGTATTTTACAATTGAAACTAAAACAGCGAATCATACGTTCAAATGATTCGTTCAAAAGACTGATTCATTCGGGAGTCTGTTCTTAATGAGTGTCTAACTGAATCATTGACTCGTTCGTTTAAAAACGCACATTCATGCATAAACAAAACTCATTTAAAACTATTTTCTTTGACGAAGCAGAGCAAAATCATGAAAAAGTGTTGCAGTCATACAATGTAAGTCATTTAATATCAGCGTCGTTTATTGAACTGTTGTATGAAATCTTGCAAATTAAACTCATTTAATTGTCATTAAAAGCTGTTTTTAAAATAGTTAAATAATTAAAATTAAGAAGAAGACTTTTATTTCAGACGGAGATCAGCGGATTTTCTTGGAGAAGAGTTTTAAACTGTTATTTGTTTTATAACTAAGCTTATTTCTGCAGTTGTGTCTTGTATTGTTATTGTATTTCATTTAATTTTCTTTTTTTCTCCCTATTTTGAGGAGTTTGGAGGAGGTCGTCAATGGCTCACTCGGACGAAAGACGAGGTATGTTTTTTAATTGATTATTTTAGGATATTTATTATTGGTATGTGCATTGTTTGACAGCTTGTTCAACCTGTTATATTGAAGTTAAGTGATGCGTGTCTTGTTCCACGTGACAGATAAACTGTGCTAAATATGTTTTGATTATTGACTGTTAATAAAACAGTATGAAGTATTGTAAGTGTGTAATATTTCAGCCTCGGGCCGCTCCAGATCCAGGAGCGCTGGTATCTCTCAGACGGCTGCTCAGGAGGATGGGAGACGAGGCTCTGGTGATTGTGACCCAGAGCAGCCCCTGAGCCAAGAGCTACCAGGATACATTGAGCCTCTGCCTTCTGACCTGGCTGTTTCTGTGTCCACAGATCAGCCTCACAGGAAGAGGAAGCGGCAGAGCGGCGGCCGGGAGGATGAAGGGCCGTCCACCTCCAACACAAGACCAGCCAAACGCTCCCGCAGAGGTCAGGATTATCAAAGATGTCATGACTCAGTTATTAATAGAAAATGTTCTGTTTATACATGTTCTTGTGCATTTCAGAAGCGTATGCCAAGGGCCCATTGCTGGGCCGAGGTGGATTCGGCTCGGTGCATGCTGGGATACGCAGGTCCGACAGACTGCCAGTAAGACGTTTCCTTCCTTGCCTCATTCAAACAGCTTTTAGATCTGGCGATATCAGTGAATGCGTGATTTCCTGCGGTTTATCTGTTCACAGGTTGCCATCAAGTACGTTTGCAAAAGCGGGACGCCTGAGAAGCTGAAAGTGGTGAGTTGAAGGTGAATCTGTTGTGAATCTGCATTCAGCTCTGGATGTAACGGATCTTTGGTCTCTGCAGGAAGGTCAGGGTCTGCTGCCGCTGGAGGTGGCGTTGATGACCCTGGTCAATTCGGCTCCTGCCTGCCCAAAGAAAGTCCTGCTGCAGCTGATCACGGCGCTGAAACACTGCGAGAGCCGCGGACTCCTGCACCGGGACGTCAAACCGGAGAACCTGCTGTTCCCTATCAAAAGCTACTCTCGATGCTGCGCTGAATGCGCTAATGAGAACGTCTTTTGTTCGACCGGTTGTTGAAGCACGTGTGTCAAACACGCCAAAGTTTGGCTTATATAACCTCGGTCAGGTGACGTCACCTGATCATGAACACCTGGAGGTTATAAATAGATGTGACGCGGAAACATCCTCAGGTCTTTTGTCTTCAAGGACCGCATTGTGTGTGAGTGTGTGTGAGGAAGAAGAAGAAAAATAAATAAATAAATAAATAACTAAATAAAAAGTATATATAAAATATATATAAAAGAAAAGAAAAAAATAATATGACGCATCAGGAAGGGAGATGCTTGCCTCCGTGCCAGAGGCAGCTCTCCGAGGACGATCGTCATAACTTTTGTTTCGAGTGCTTGGGGAAAGCACGCGATCCTCGGGCTCGAGGGGCGAGTGCGCAGCACTGTGATCTGTTTTCCATCAAGGTGCTTCGCGCTCGCCTGCGCTTTTTAAAGGAAGATCGAGTGGATCGCGTGCCGATCGGCTGAGCGCGCGTGAGATGGACCAGCCCCTTTCTCGCCGGATCGCGAAGCCCTCGCGTCCGTTTCTATCGCGCCCGGCGCTTCTTCTGAACGGACCGAGGAGACTTCATCTCTTGCTTCTGGGAAGCAGAAAGTGCCACCACAGAGCGCTCCTCCCGCGACAATAAATCGTATGAGGAGCTACTCGAGGTGGTAACTCATGCAGTCGAAAGATTACATCTAGACTGGCCCCAGGAGCGAGAGAACCCCAAGCGCTTGAAACTAGACGACAGATTTCTGTCGGGTGGCTGGGGAGGGCCTCAGCGACGGTCTCTCCCCTCTATTGACGCGATCTCCACGAGGAGTTGGTGCGCTCGTGGAGTAAGCCTTATTCGTCCCGTGTCTTCGTGCCATCGACGTCGATTTATTCGACTATCGTGGATGCTAAGGCACGGGGCTACTCGATGATGCCCCAGGTGGAAGAGACGCTTGCGGGCTACCTCTCCCCTGGAACTTCATCGTCCCTAAAAAAAACGACCCTCCCCACCAAGCCGTGCCGTATGACATCTTCGCTGGTGGGGAAAGCTTTTCAGGCAGCGGGTCAGGCTGGTGCTTCCCTGCACACCATGGCGGTCCTGCAGACGTACCAGGCTGACCTGCTGAAGGACTTGAGCACAGGCGGGTCCATCGATGAAGAGGCGTTTTTAGAGCTGCGCCGAGCCACAGATCTGTCTCTCCGTGCGACCAAGCAGACGGCCCGTGCCATCGGCCGTTTTATGGCTGCTATGGTGTCCACGGAGAGACATCTGTGGCTCAACCTCACGGGCATCAAGAACAAAGACCGCAGCATCCTCCTTGATGCCCCTGTCTCGCCTTCCGGCCTATTTGGCGACTCAGTTAATGCCGTCGCCACTAGGTTTCGGGAGGCGAAACGCTATGAGGAAGCGTTTGTGAGGTTTCTTCCCCGCCGTGCTCAAGAGTCGGGACCGGGTCCGGTTCCTTTGAGGCGTGACGCACAGAAGGACAGTGTGGCGAGCCGAGCACCCCCTCGTAGAGACTGGGGTGCGGCTCGCCGCGCTTCACAGTCCGCCTCAAGGAGACCGGACCTGCGGAGCATAATCACCGCAAAAAAAGAAGCCCTGATGCTGGTGCACTCAGCACCGTGGGGGTGCCTCCCCCCGGGGAGGGGCGCGAAAAATTCCTCCTTCCCGGCACCCTCAGGAAGCCATTGTTCAATCTCCGCCGCCACTGGTGTTTCTGGGAGCAACGGTTTCCAACGAAACGTTGGATGTTCGGTCGCCTCCTGCCACGTTTCAGGACGCCGAACATCTAACAACCCCCCAACCAAACGAAGTGTAAAAATTAGTGCCCCTTTCAGAGAAGCTGGCAGCGTGGAAGCTTCTGCCAAATATCTCCCCATGGGTCCAAAAGACCATAGAAAGAGGATACAGGATTCAGTTCGCATATCGTCCTCCGCGTTTCAACGGCGTGATTTTCACTTCCGTGAAACCGGAACGAGCGCATTTGTTGATACAGGAGTTGCAAACTCTGCTGGACAAAGGGGCCATAGAACGTGTTCCTCTACCAGACAGACAGTCAGGCTATTACAGCCGGTATTTTCTCGTTCCCAAGAAAGATGGGGGGCTGCGTCCAATTTTAGATCTTCGAGGATTGAACCATCACCTCAGAACATACAAGTTCAAGATGTTAACAATAAAAATGATTGTTTCTCAAATCCAACCGGCGATTGGTTTGTGACAATCGATCTAAAGGACATATTCTCACATAGAAATATTGCCACAACACAGGAAGTTCCTGAGGTTCGCTTTCGGGGGCGAAGCTTACCAGTATCGGGTTCTTCCTTTCGGCCTAGCATTGTCACCCCGCACATACACAAAATGCATGGATGCAGCTCTGGCTCCTTTACGACTCTAGGGCATCCGCATTCTAAATTACATAGACGACTGGCTGATTCTGGCTCAGTCTCAAGAGCTTGCGCTTCGACATCGGGATGTCGTCCTAGCTCATCTCGGATCGCTGGGGTTGAGACTCAACGCCAAGAAAAGCGTTCTCTCCCCTGTTCAGAGGACAACATATTTGGGGGTCGTATGGGATTCGACCACGATGCAGGCACAGCTGTCTCCTGCACGCCTCGAATCTATTCTGAACACCCTAAAGAGCATCAAGCTAGGCCAGAAAGTCACTCTTCATCACTTTCAGAGAGTTCTAGGTCTCATGGCAGCTGCTTCCACAGTGATACCTTTGGGCCTCCTGCACATGAGATCGTTTCAGTTGTGGCTCAGAGCCAGGGGATTTCATCCAAGGGCCAATCCCCAGAGGCAAATAAGGGTTACGCGTCGAGGGCTTCGCACCTATCTATGTGGTTCAGACCCGGTTTCTGACCTTGGGTCCCACTCTAGGTCCGTGTTGTCGTCGCAAGATGCTAACGACAGACGCATCCCTCACGGGTTGGGGAGCGGTCTTAGATGGCCGCCCAGCCCAAGGGATCTGGAGAGGTCATCTTCTCGAATGGCACATCAATTGCCTCGAAATGAAGGCTGTATTTCTGGCCCTGAAATACTTCCTCCAGCAGTTGAGAGGCTACCATGTCTTAGTGCGGGTGGACAACACGGCAGTAGTCTCTTACATAAATCGCCAGGACGGACTGCGGTCGCGCCGCTTGAACGAGCTAGCGCAGCAGGTTCTGCTTTGGGCGCAGGACAAGTTCCTGTCCTCAGGGCGATTTATATTCCCGGTCACATGAACAGGGGAGCAGACTTGCTGTCCAGACAAGCTGTGACACATGGGGAATGGAAACTCCACCCCGAAGTAGTCAGTCAAATCTGGGAAAGGTCTTACGAAGCAGAGGTGGACCTCTTTGCTTCACAGGAGACAGCACAATGTCCCCTCTACTTCTCTCTGACTCATCCAGCTCCCCTGGGTCTGGACGCGATGGCCCATGTGTGGCCCAGAATGCGTCTTTACGCATTTCCTCCGATTGCTCTGCTCCCCGGAGTCCTAGCCAAGGTCCGTCAACAGGGGTCTCGCCTCTTACTCATAGCGCCCCGTTGGCCAACCAGAATATGGTTCTCAGATCTAATATCTCTCCTCGACGGCTCGCCGTGGGCGATTCCGGTGAGGAGGGACCTTCTCTCTCAGGCACAGGGGACAATATTTCATCCCCGTCCCGAGCTCTGGAATCTTCACGTCTGGCCCCTGAGAGGTGCCCCAAGTGATGCTGGCCTTTCAGCCAATGTAATAGAGACTATTCTTAGCGCTAGGGCTCCCTCCACTAGAAGAACATATGCCATGAAATGGCGCATCTTCCCAGTTCACTGCCAGATTGTTTCAGTGCTAGAGTTTCTGCAAGAGAAAATGTCCTCAGGCACACGTCCTAATACTCTCAGAACTTACGTGGCCGCCATTTCGGCTTGCCATGCTCTGATTGAAGGGGCTTCCGTAGGGAAACACCCTCTAGTTGTTCGCTTCATTCGAGGAGCTAAGAGGTTGAGGCCGCCCACTAGGGCGACTGTTCCTTCATGGGATCTAGCTATAGTGCTTGAGGGCTTGGTGGACACCCCTTTCGAACCACTAGAGTCAGCGCCTGTCAGGTTTCTGACCCTAAAAATGGTTTTTCTAACAGCTATTACTTCTCTGAAGAGAATTGGGGATTTGCAGGCTCTGTCAGTCTCGCCATCCTGCCTAGATTTTGCCCCTGGGCTGGTAAAAGCTATTTTGCATCCTCACCCTAGTTATCTTCCGAAAGTTCCATTCTCGACTGTAAATCCGGTCATCCTTGAAGCCTTCTGCCCTCCGCCATTCATGACACCGGAGCAGGAGAAACTTCCCTTACTGTGTCCAGTACGTGCTCTCCAGATCTACGTCCACCGCACTAGCCAGTGGCGTAAGTCAGAGCAGCTTTTCGTATGCTATGGTGGCCGCAACCGGGGGGCGGCTGCCACTAGACAGACTATGTCACACTGGGTGAGAGATGCTATTGCCCTAGCCTATGAGGCGCGTGGTCAAACTTCGCCTCTAGGAGTTAGAGCTCATTCAACCAGAGGGGTTGCATCGTCGATGGCTTTAGCAAGAGGCGCGCCCTTGCAGCAAGTCTGTGATGCGGCAGGTTGGTCCTCTCCGCACACATTTGTTAGATTTTATAGTTTGGATGTCCATGCTACTCCGGGTTCGCATGTCCTTGAGTCGACATCCCAGAGTAATGTCTGAGACCTCTTCAGTGTTGCGCGCACACACTACACAACGCTGGGGGTCCAGACACTCCTAGTGCGGCGGCGTTGGTATTCTCGTTCCCATTAGCGCATTCAGCGCAGCATCGAGTAGCTTTTGATAGGGAACGTCTCGGGTTACTTGACTGTAACCCTGTTCCCTGAAAAAGCGGGAACGAGATGCTGCGCCTCAATGCCGCACTGTGGGCGTGACTGGACGTCCTTTCAGACAAAAATTTGACCTGAGGATGTTTCCGCGTCACATCTATTTATAACCTCCAGGTGTTCATGATCAGGTGACGTCACCTGACAGAGGTTATATAAGCCAAACTTTGGCGTGTTTGACACACGTGCTTCAACAACCGGTCGAACAAAAGACGTTCTCATTAGCGCATTCAGCGCAGCATCTCGTTCTCGCTTTTTCAGGGAACAGGGTTACAGTCAAGTAACCCGAGACGATCTCCACTGAGTCACACAACATCAAGTTGCTGGACTTTGGCTGTGGAGATCTGCTGCAAGACTCAGCCTACCGACACTTTGCAGGTTGCTTTGATCTCACTGCAGTGATGTGTTTGTGAACAGCAAAGGGAAGATTTTGATCGGACGTTTGTGGTCTTGTTGTGTCTCTCAGGCACTTTTGAATACGCCCCTTCTGAGTGGTTTCGGCAGCACCGCTATCACGCAGGACCGGCTACGGTTTGGTCGGTCGGGGTGACGCTCTACAGCATCCTGTGCGGCTGTTTCCCCTTCAGAGGAGCATGGAAGGTCACCTCCAGAAGCAGACTGCGCTTCCCTAGAGAGCTGTCTACAGGCAAGAGACAGACGTCACGTCCAGATCCAGGTGAAGCGTGTGCTTTTGTGTTGCTGAAGACTGTGTTGTGTGTAACAGAGTGCCGTCAGCTGATTCGCTGGTGTCTCAGTGCATCAGCATCAGACCGGCCCAGTTTAGAGGACATTGAGAGCCACCCCTGGTTAAACTGAACAGGTGTAAGGCCAGTGACACACACTTTCTGAATCACAGCAGAGTCACGGCTGGATTGTGTCGTTGGGATCAGTCTAGATCAATGCTTTCGACTGTTTGTATAGGGAGAGCAGGAGTGACACAGGAAGTGCGGAGAACTGCTTCCTGGTCACCTTCAGTCCGTGAGGGGCTCTGTGTGGATCTTGGAGGAGCTGAACACACAGCACCAGCAGAAACCAGAGCCTGAGATCAGATAGAGATTGGGGTTTTTTAGCTAAAGCGCGTTTTTCAGAATGAGAGTAGAGAAAAGGGAGAAATGGGACATTGTGTAAATAAGAGGAACAGACCGAGGCACTAGACACTAAATTGTACATATAATTCATATTTATTCATGTTTAGATGTAATAGATTTTTAGTAGGAGTCTGTGCTGTCTAAAACCTTGCTTGTGGTTTTATAAATTAATTTTGTCATATAATGAAATGTAACTTCAATTATACATTTAGTGTAAATATATTTGAATAAAGCCTGTACGTTTGCAGATGATTGCAGTGTCTTTTAGTGGACAGAGGGTTAATGTGTGTATTGTTTGTTATGTTACACTTTAAGCGGTACATTCTGCTATTTCTAAGGATTATGACAGGAACACAGTGAATTATGATAATACTGTATATTATACCTTTTAGTGCAAATACACTCTTAGAAATAAAAGTACAAAAGCTGTCACTGGGGCGGTAGATTTTTAAAAGGGACATGTTTGTACCTAAAGGGTCCATTTTGGTAGCTTGAAAGGTACATATTAGTTCTTAAAGGTACATATTTGAACCTATGTCACGGTGTGGTTTGCGAGAAGGAGCACTCAATGAGTAAAATGAACTAAAACAGTTTTAATCTTCTAAAAACGAACAAAATAGCAATATAGTTGCAAGCAGGCAGGACAAAAAGACCACACACATTAAAGACGAGAACTGACGATTAAACAGAAGCAAACTGGAACTTAAATACACACAGGAATTGACTAAATTAACAAGACACAGCTGAAGACAATTAGACAATTAATAGAAAGGAGGTGACACTGAACACATGGGAGAAGACAAAACAACAACAAAAGAGTCCACACGTGTGACAACCTAATAGGTACAAAAGTGTATTTTTTTAAAAATGTATCGCCCAGTGACAGCTTTTGTTTCATAGCCTTTATTTCTGAGTGTGTATGAAATACAAATAGAAAAAAACAGCAGGTTTGAAATGATCTGACATTATTTGCTCATTGAGCAGTAAACTGTGTAACTCCTGAAGTGTTAAGGTTTCTTTTAAAACACTTCAATTAATAAATGTGCTGGCCTCACAAAGAAGGTCAGAAAGGTAACCTTATCCCTGACTTGCTAAACCCTCATTAAACCCACTTGTTAAAACCCTTTACAGCAGGAATCCCATTCCAGAGCTGAAGAAATTACTAAATTCCTCTGAATTCTGATATTTTTGTGTTAATATCAGGCAATTGTTTTGGAGTTTATCACAATTCTGTTTTTGATGCATGTGTCAGTGTTGTGAGGAAGTCATGGTGCAAGAGTTTATGGAGAATATTATATGGCAACATATATCTCGCTCTTTAAGTACGGTCAGTTTAATTCCGTCAGTTTCCCTGAAGAAAGAAAGAGTAAAGAAAGGAATAAAAGAAGGACAGAAAGAGAGAGAAAGAGAATCTGCGGCTGTCGGAAGTACATCTATTTATAGATATGTATTTGCCTTCAGGTATTTATAAACAAAAATAGGCATGAAATAATGTTTTCTAAATCATTAAAATGTGAAAATTGACTGGAACAAAAAGTATCAGAGGAAAATAGAAATTATGTGTTTATAGCATTTTTAATTAAGGCGTAGTACAAGACTTCTTTGTCGTACAAATAATTGTCGAAAGCAAAAACATTTAGTAGAAAAATCTGACGTGAAGAAAAAATAAATTTTTTTTGGAATGAGCAGTTTTGAGCGGGATTCTGGTTGAGAAGCACTTCACTAAAATGTACCATATCTGTGGAATGTGGTAGCATTGCCACCTACTGAGCGGTTCATTGTTACCTGTATTTATATAGCGCTTTTAACAATACAGATTGTGTCAAAGCACTTAAGAGTATCAAACAGGAGAATAGAGTGTCAGTAAAGTAAAATGTAGTATCTGTGCAGTCAAATGACAATAATAGCTGGAAATGAATGTAAATGTTTGTATATTGTCTGGTTTTCACAGAAAGGAGGCGACAGATGTGAAAGACACCGCTGAGATGGTGAAGGAGGCCTTGCAGCAGGCTGAGCGCGCCCAGAGTTCAGTGACCGAGGCTCTGAAACAGGCCAGCGCTGACATCAAGGGAATGCAAAACCTGCTGGTCTCCGTAAGTCTACATTTCTAGCCATTTGTTCCAAAGGGGTCCGTTTTAGCCATTCTTTAGTCATTAGTAATTTGGAATTGATCTTTGAAGCAATTTGTGACTCTTTTGTTTAAAATGCGTTGGACTTGGAGCTAAAACTGAGTAACACCACTCGAAGGCTGCTGAAGTTGGAAAGCGAAGTAGCTTTGCTGAAAGAAAAGGCACTCAACACCTCCACCAGCGCCAACAGCACAGAGAAAGAGGCGGACAGCATCAAGGCACTTGCTGAGCAGCTCAAAAAGGTGCATGAATCACCTGGATATGATACGTCATCTCTGCTAAGAAGTCTTGTGGGTTTGTAACCTATACTATACATGACTGTTTATGCAGGATCTGGATTCAGAGCTGAAGGACAAGTACAGTAGTGTCGAGGAGGCGATCACACAGAAAGCAGAAGGAGTGGCAGAGGCCAACAAAAGAGCAGAGAAACTCCAACAGGAAGCCAAAACTCTGCTGCTACAGGCCAGCGACAAACTCCAGCTGCTAAAAAGTATGTCAGTAACGCATCTCTAATTAAAGCATTAGAAGAGAACCATCACAAAACATTAACTTTTTAAATGTTCTCGCTTAAAAGAGCAATATGTCTGTGTTTTTCAGATCTTGAGAAGAACTATGATGAAGATCGGAAGCTGCTGGAGGACAAGGCCAATGAACAGGTGGATCTGGAGAAGGCTGTGAAAGAACTGCTTCAGGAGATCAGTCACAAAGTCACCCCATCTACAGCACCTGACTGTTTTAACACTACTACTGACTGCTTTAGGAACATTTATTAAATTGCCCTCTACGTCAAATCCCTGAGAAAGTTTTGTGAGTTTTACCCATACTTTCTGATCACTGTGTGGAAGGGTGTTACACACTCTTATGAACACGAGAGAACGTGATTTGGATTTTAAAACATAGCAGACCAAAGAGTGAATGTAGGATATGCCCAACATAACTATGAGACTGCAATTGCATTGACCTCATTGTTTCAATTTTAGATTAGAGTTAAAAAGTAAAATAATATAAATGTGGTTTTTAAAAAAAACGTTTTTGTTTACAGATACTTGGACCAACTTGTGAATACCATGAAAGTTCAAGCAGAATAAACTCAAGTGTGAAACTGACATTGTTATTGTGTAAATGTCTCAAATCAAGGAAATCAATCAATCTGAGGAAACCTTAAAATATGCAAACAACACTGTAAATGCAATAAGATTAATCTGAGAAGGGATATCCAAAGGAACAAAAGGACTTCAAAAAGACTCCTTTTGGGTCTCTGAAAGTGTTCCAGCCAGGTGTGACCCTGGAGCACACCAAAAGGTTTTTACAATTACATTTGGGATCTCTTTGTCTGGTCTTTGAGTATATAAGGAAAGTGACAAAACACAACAAGGCGCGCTTCTGTAGCCAGATCGGCCCCTAGTGTGGTGTGTGTTCGCATACCCCACACTATGTACTTTTTAAAGACCAGGTATAATGACCTTTTAAGTTTGTTTTATTTTGTTTTGTGTTATTTTTGTACTGCTGATCAGTTTTGCAAATGTTTATCAATTATACCAATTTGGAATCTATTCTTGCCTGGCAAAATAAATGTTAATCTCGGTTAACTTATAATATTGTCTCTGACTAAGACCTGGACTAGCCCAGATGTGTCGTGAGTCTGTTCTGGCCAAACAAGGTCTCTAAGCGACCTAGACTCCTAACGAACGATAAGTCGAAACTAGGAAATATTATAGTTAATTAATGATCCAAATTTAATCACAACTAGAGGGATCAGCAGTTACATTTTAATAAATATGTATAAAATCACGAAAGATTGGAGTCAGATAAAATTATGTATAAGGTCAGTACTATAATTGAAAAAACCAAAAGATTAATAAATAGTAGTGATTTTTAACGAGATGCACAGAAAAGACCGAACACGCATTGACCTTCGACCAGGGCCTCTGGACTCCGTTCTGCAGGAAAAGGGGGACCCTTACAACACTGAAGACTTGTGTATTGTGAAAAAAAATCACTCTTTATTCCAAAATATTTTTGCATTGTTTATTTTCAGTTGTTGGTTTTATTGCTGGAAAATGACACTGATATGGCCGGGGATCATGGCTGTAGACTGGAGCTGGACCTGTCCTGAATCAATGAGGCTCACAGACTGATCTAAACGATCCAGATAAAGATCTGTTACCTATTCTCAATTGCCCTGTGTATCATCAGTCTTGGGCTACAGCTCTGACATTGTTCTTGTGCTCTTGTGGACTTGCTTCTGAATCAGACACCAGTCGTGTTGTGTTTGTTACTACGTTACAGCTGTGTTATTTAAACTGACACCAGAAGTGTTCAGCTGGGATTAGGCTTTATGAAGAACAGTCAAGTTCTTCCACACTGACTCAATCAATCATTTCTTATTTAAACTTGCTTTATACACAGAGGCATTGTCATGTTAGAGTCCTGTCCATAAATCTGTATCCACAATTCCCTAGAACATCATTGTATGCTTTAACATTACGATTTGCATTATAATAATGAATACATACTAAATTTAATAATAAAAATATAAAGATACATTTACATTTGTGTTTACATGCATTTACTTCTGTCTTTATATATCTCTTTAGACTGCTTTTAGACACATTAAAAAATATTTTTTTTGCCACGTTACTGTTTACTGCAATAAGTGGTGCAGGACTTTACCTGTACTCTACAGAACTTACCTGCACTCTTCAACACTAACCTGTACTCAACAAACATTAACTGTACTCTACAACACTTACCTTTATTCAACAAAACTTACCTGTATTCTGCAAGACTTGCCTTTAGTCAACAAACCGTACCTCTACTCTAAAACACTTGCCTGTATTTAACAAACCTTACCTGTACTCTACAGGACTTACCTGTACTGTACAACACTTACCTTTACTCAACAGACCTAATCTGTACTCTAAAACGCTTACCTGTGTTTAACAAACCTTACCTGTATTCTACAGGACTACCTCTCAACAACTCTACCTGGACTCTAAAACAATTACCTTTAGTCAATAAACCCTTCCTGCACTCCAAAACACCTACTTTTATTCAACAAACCGTACCTGTATTCTGCAGGACTTACCTTTATTCAACAAACCTTACCTTTATTCTGCAAGACTTGCTTTTAGTCAACAAACCTTACCTGTATTCTACAGGATTTACCTGTTTTCTAAATCACTTACATTCATTCAACAAACCTTACCTGTATTCTACTGGACTTACCTTTAATCAACAAACCTTACCTGTATTCTACAGGACTTACCTGTTTTCTAAGTCACTTACATTCATTCAACAAACCTTACCTGTATTCTACTGGACTTACCTTTACTCAACAAACCTTACCTGTATTCTGCAGGACTTACCTTTATTCAACTAACCTTACTTGTACTCTAAAAAAACTTACCTTTACTCAACAAACTGTACCTGCATTCCAAAACACTTACCCTCATTTAACAAACCCTACCTGTATTCTGCAGGACTTACCTTTAGTCAACAGACCTAATCTTTAAGCTAAAACATTTACTTTTAGTCAAGAAACCTTACCTGTACTCTACAAGACTTACCTTTATTCTGCAGGAGTTATCTTTAGTAAACAAACTGTACCTGTACTCTAAAACACTTACCTTTATTCAACAAACTTTAACTGTATTCTACAGGACTTACTTTTAGTCAACTAACCTTACTTGTACTCTAAAACACTTACCTTTAGTCAACAAGCCTTACATGTATTCTACAGGACTTACCTCTTTTCTAAATCACTTACCTTCATTCAACAAACCTTACCTGTATTCTATAGGACTTACCTTTAGTCAAATCAAATCAAATTCAAAATGTATTCGTCACATTCACAGACATACGTAGTACGACATGTAGTGAAATGCTTTGGGCCATCATCCCATCCACATACAGATACAAGATGGGGGTACACATGATGGGATGACAGAAATAAGGAAGTACAGCATTTACATGAGGAGAGGTGAGGCGAGAAAAAAAAGCCAAACCCAGACTGTGCTCCTAAGGGACCACAGTGTGGTAACGGGAAAAAAAACATCTCAGCAATAGAAGCACATAGTTTAGACACTTTGACAACATGTAAGACAAGGTAAAGTCTCTGGGTTATTGGGATCCTCCACTGGCGAGCAGTCATCCTTCTCTGGCAGCCGTCAATGCAGTGCTTGATCCAGACCCGTCTGCCAGGCAGGCGGAAAGGTGGGGGTGAGGAGTGCGAGAGCGTCTTCACTGCCGTGATCTACCGGGGGAGTTGTTTTTCCAGCAGTGGCCTTGGCCGATGCCAGTGCATGGTAGAGGGAGTCGAAACCAGATAGGAATGGAATTTGTTTAGGCTTGGTGCGAGTAGTCGTAAGTAATTTACGCCAACTACTCTATTGTCCCTTCTGGTCCCCGAATTGATCCATTTTTCGATGCAAAGCCTCGAGCTTCCCCAAGATGTTATCCAAAGAGCGGTTTACAACCACAGTCTGAGTCCCGACAGCTCTGCCCACCGCTTCAATTATTCCAGGCAGCTTTGTGGGGCTGTGGACAGCTGCCCTCTGCCCAGCTGCCCTGCCTTGAAGTTTGCTTTTATGCTGCAATACCTTTTTCTAATTATTTTTCTTAAATACTGACCCCAAAACACTTGCGCGTTTACTCTTTGATGTTAATGGAAAGACGCTAAGCCCTAATTTGTGTTTCCTTTATACTGCAGATGTTTTTTAATCACAACCTATATTACATTTGAATTTATTCAGCCATGTAAGAAGCACCACAAAGTTTTGAATAAGGGAAAAATTAAATAAAAATGTATGTTGCGTCTTCGAGTTTCATAAACGGATATTCAAAACACTAATAAATGTGATTTGGCTCTAATTCAGTTCACACGGAAACACCGATAAAATAAAATTGAGTATCCTTCTATGTTCTAGAAGTTCAGTAAATGTGAGAATAAAGAATATATGCGTGTTATAGGTTCATGTTAATGAATTTATGATATTGGTAATTTTAAAATGGAATGTTAATGATTTAGAAATTTAGAAAGCCTATAGGATAATAAAATAAATACCCGATGTATTTTAATAGAATTATTTCGAAGCTACATCCACAAGTCCTTACATTAAATAGAGTTTCTGAGTGAATCTGTAGTACATTTTACTGTAGACTGATTTTAATATGAAATACAAACGTCAATATATGTTGTTTTAGGGCAAATACTTTTAAATAAATAAATAAATGTATTAGCTCTATATTAGTTTGTCCTAATTTCCAACAATGCATTATGAAACTCTACTAAAATGAATATTAACCGCAAAAATGTCAACAACATAAAACGACCACTAGATGGCAGCATACAAAAGGTCTCTGGGGTCACCACCACAAACCACAACACAGACATAAACAAGGTCTGTGTCTTTCAAAGTCAATTCATTTTCATTGTGTTTAGTATTGTAAGAGCGAGGATCCTTAGAGACAAGTCAATAAATCAAGCAATTTCCATAATTACAAGCAGAAAACTCTTGCTGAGCTCCATTGTGTTTTAATGCAGCTCAGTTTATCAATCAATCAATCATTTTTATTTATATAGCGCTTTTAACAACACAGGTTGCATCAAAGCACTGTACAGTATAATGACAGGGATGTATAATGACGAGAGTGACCAATTTCTTATTAAATGCAGAGACGGTCTCTGTAGTCAATTCAACGATAGTCACTAGAAGTTAAGTGTCCCCAACCAAGCAAGCCAGAGGCGACAGCGGCAAGGAAACAAAACCCCATGCATACAGAATGGAGAAAAAAAAAACCTTGGGAGAAACCAGACTCAGTTGGGGTCAGTTCTCCTCTGACCGGACGCCCAGCACTTAACCTCCAGTTCAATTTTAAACGCAGCTGTGTCAGATAGTGTAAATGACTTAGTGTGTGCGTGTGTGTGTGTGCATCAGGATCTGGTGATCTGTCGACGGGCGCATCTAGGTTTTCTTTTATTTATTTTTTAATGCACACTGGTTTGATCATATCAGCAAACTTCACTATAGGGACATTTGTAATGACAGACAAAATAGCTTACACCCCTAATTAAAAGTGACAATAGCTTACCAAATAATAATACAATTTATGCTCATTTTAACAGATGGTCACCAGACAAGAATAGCTAGACTTCCTTTTTAGTCCTTCCCTTCCCTTTCTTTTCATTTTGTTTTTGTTGCCGAACTGCAACATATGCTTTTCTTACATACATTTTTGTCATGTTTCCGGAAAAAAAATATCTAGAAATCAAAATTATTGCTTCATTTTAAGAAAAAGTGAGTCAAAATTAAGTGAAAGATTTTGCTTGAAAATCCCTCTAATTTAAGAATTTTTTTATATTTTGGCTGGAAAAATGACAACAAATCGAAATAAGAACAGCAGTTTTTTTTGCAGTGTAGTTAATACGATGGCCATATGATGGCCTATATATATATATATATAGATGAATAAGAAGTATTAAAATAACTGAAATCTGAAATAGTATTTTACAATTGAAACTAAAACAGCGAATCATACGTTCAAATGATTCGTTCAAAAGACTGATTCATTCAGGAGTCTGTTCTTAATGAGTGTCTAACTGAATCATTGACTCGTTCATTTAAAAACGCACATTCATGCATAAACAAAATTCATTTAAAACAATTTTCTTTGACGAAGCAGAGCAAAATGATGAAAAAGTGTTGCAGTCATACAATGTAAGTCATTTAATATCAGCGTTGTTTATTGAACTGTTGTATGAAATCTTGCAAATTAAACTCCTTTGTCATTAAAAGCTGTTTTTAAAATAGTTAAATAATTAAAATTAAATCTATTATAAAAATTAAATTATTCAATATTAAATAAATAAAATATTCAACTCGTGCTGAGATGAACGAGCGATGCGGAACTGACGTAAGCACCGGTGTGATTCCCGTCTTAGTTGCTATAGCGACGTGTGTTATGAGTTCTGCCTGAATATATAAACACTCGAACCCATCGCTATCTGTTGGTTGTGAGACGAGGAGACATTTGAGTATTTTCTGATCAGACCTTGTTGCTTTCTGAAGCTCATCAGCGGATTCCCGATAAGAAGACTTTTATTTCAGACGGAGATCAGCGGATTTTCTTGGAGAAGAGTTTTAAACTGTTATTTGTTCTATAACTAAGCTTATTTCTGCAGTTGTGTCTTGTATTGTGAAATTTTGATTAATTACTGTTAATAAAACAGTATGAAGTATTGTAAGTGTGTAATATTTCAGCCTCGGGCCGCTCCAGATCCAGGAGCGCTGGTATCTCTCAGACGGCTGCTCAGGAGGATGGG
Source organism: Puntigrus tetrazona (assembly GCF_018831695.1). Lineage (NCBI taxonomy): Eukaryota > Metazoa > Chordata > Actinopteri > Cypriniformes > Cyprinidae > Puntigrus > Puntigrus tetrazona. The sequence continues at coordinate 977,227 of NW_025048726.1, forward strand.
AGACGAGGCTCTGGTGATCGTGACCCAGAGCAGCCCCTGAGCCAAGAGCTACCAGGATACATTGAGCCTCTGCCTTCTGATCTGGCTGTTTCTGTGGAAGCGGCAGAGCAGCGGCCGGGAGAATGAAGGGCCGTCCACCTCCAACATGTCATGACTCAGTTATTAATAGAAAATGTTCTGTTTATACATGTTCTTGTGCGTTTCAGAAGCGTATGTCAAGGGCCCATTGCTGGGCCGAGGTGGATTCGGCTCGGTGCATGCTGGGATACGCAGGTCCGACAGACTGCCAGTAAGACGTTTCCTTCCTTGCCTCATTCAAACAGCTTTTAGAGTTGGCAATATCAGTGAAGGCGTGATTTCCTGCGGTTTATCTGTTAAGAGGTTGCTTTCAAGTACGTTTGCAAAAGCGGGACACCTGAGAAGCTGAAAGTGGTGAGTTGAAGGTGAATCTGTTGTGAATCTGCATTCAGCTCTGGATGTAACGGATCTTTGGTCTCTGCAGGAAGGTCAGGGTCTGCTGCCGCTGGAGGTTGCATTGGCATTGGCTCACATACTAATCCCATTACGATAATACTTATTTGAGCGTGATTTTATTCAAAAAAGACCCTGGATGAATGTTTTCCATGAGGCCCATGCTCACAGACTTGCCCTGTTAAAGCAGCTATGCGCAGGGCACAAATTTCAAAGTTTTTAGACAAAAAGAAAAAATATTTAGGTTGACGTAAAAGTTGCTCCTGGGTAAACGACAACTTCCGGGGTCGCGGTAAAATTTGATTTGTGCCCCTGGAAGAGGCCTCTTGGCCGGCCCGACTCGGAGCCTCGGAGGGTATGGAAGTCGGACCTTTCCCCGAATTCGAACTTACCACCGGGGTCACGTGAAAATTTGAATCGTGACCGGGAGGAGACCTCTTGGCCGGCCCGACTCGGAGCCTCAGGGTATGGAAGTCGGACCTTTCCCCGATTGGGGACTTGGTGCAATTTTCGAAACGAAAATCAACCAGGCGCATATTTCAGCCCATCTCGGCCGGGTTAAATGCGACTTCTCTGACGTTTTGCCACTCAACCCCCGCTACCCTGGAGGAAAAAATTTGCGTTCAAAACCTAAGTCTAAACATCCAGGTGCTTCATCCAGCCGATCTTGGCCGAATTAAGTGCGACTTCCCGGACGCTTTAAACTAACGCTACACAGTAACACTTTATGGGGCATGATTTTATTCTATAAAGGCCCGGGGTGACAGTTTTACACAGGGCCTGGTGTCACAGACTAACCCCATCACAATAACACTTTTTTGGACATGATTTTATTCAAAAAAGACCCTGGATGAATGCTTTACAATCAGGCGCTTCATCCAGCCGATCAAGCCCGGGATAGATTCGACTTCTCAGGCACTTTACCACTCAACCACGGTAACCCTGTAAGAAATTTTTAATCGTTCAAAACCTACGTCCAGACATCCAGGCGCTTCATCCAGCCAATCTTGGACGTAATAGATGCTACTTCTTGGATGCTTTCCCACTCGACCCCCGCCACCATGCAGGAAATTTCGATCAAAACATAAGTCCAGAGATCCAGCCGATCTTGGCCGGGTTAAGTTCGACTTCTAGAACGCTTTCCCATTCGACCATTGTAACACTTGAAAAAAATTTTAAGCGTTCAAAACCTAAGTCCAAACATCCAGGTGCTTCATCCTGCCGATCTTAGCAGGGTTAAGTTCGACTTCTCGGGCGCTTTGCCACTCAATCCCCGCCATCCTTAAGGAAATTTTTAAGCATTCATAATCTACGTCCAAACATCCAGGCGCTTCATCTAGCCGAGCTTGGCCGTGATAGGTGCTACTTCTTGGACTCTTTCCCACTCGACCCCTGCCACCCTGGAGGAAATTTTTAAACGTTCAAAACCTTAGTCCTAACATTCAGGCGCTTCATCCAGGCGAACATAGCCGGGATAGGTGCGATTTCTCGGACGCTTTCCCACTCGACCATGGTAACCCTGGAGGAAATTTTTAAGCATTTAAAACATAAGTCCAGATATCCAGGCGCTTCTTCCAGCCGATATTGGCAGAGTTAGGTGCAACTTCTTGAACAACTTTTTCACTCGACCCGCACCACCCTGGATGAAATTTTGAAGCATTCAAAACCTATCCCCAAACATCCAGGCTCTTCATCCAGCTGAACTTGCCCAAGTTAAGTTCGACTTCTTGGACGGTTTCCCACTCGACTATGGTAAACCTGTAACAAACCTTTAAGCATTCAAAACCTAAGTCCAAACATTCAGGCGCTTCCTCCAGACGATATTGGCCAGGTTAAGTGCGACTTCTCTGACACTTTCCCACTCGACCATGGTAACCCTGGAGGAAATTTTTAAGCGTTTAAAACCTAAGTTCAGACATCCAGGCGCTTCATCCAGCCGATATTGGCCGAGTAAGGTGTGACTTCTCGGACGACTTTTTCACTCGATCACCCCACACTGGATCAAATTTTTAAGCATTCAAAACCTAACCCCTGACATCCTGGCGCTTCATCCAGGCGATATTGGCCTGGGTTAAATGCATCTTTTCGGACGCTTTCCCACTCAACCATGGTAACCCTGGAGGAAATTTTTAAGCATTCAAAACCAAAGTCCAGACATCCAGGCGCTTCATCCAGCCAATATTGGCCGGGTTAAGTGCGACTACTTGGACACTTTCCCACTCGACCATGGTAACCCTGGAGGAAATTTTTAAACATTCAAAACCACAGTCCACATATCCAGGCGCTTCATCCAGGCGATATTGGCCGGGTTAAGTGCGTCTTCTCGGACACTTTCCCACTCGACCATGGTAACCCTGGAGGAAATATTTAAGCGTTTAAAACCTAAGTCCAGACATCCAGGCTCACAGACTTATCCCATAACAGTAACACATTACCGGGCTTGATTTGATTCAGTACCTAAGCCCAAACATCCAGGCGTTTCATCCAGCCGAACTTGGCCGGGTTAAACTCGACTTGTTGGGCGGTTTCCCACTCAACCATGGTAAATCTGAAGGAAATTTTTAAGCATTCAAAACCTAAGTCCAAACATCCAGGTGCTTCATCCAGGCGATATTGGCAGGGTTAAGTGCGACTTCTCAGACGCTTTCCCACTTGACCATGGTAACCCTGGAAGAAATTTTTAAGTCCACACATCCAGGCGATATTGGCCTGGTTAAGTGCGTCTTCTCGGACACTTTCCCACTCGACCATGGTAACCCTGGAGGAAATATTTAAGCGTTTAAAACCTAAGTCCAGACATCCAGGCGATTCGTACAGTCGATATTGGCCGAGTTAGGTGGGACTTCTCGGACGACGTTTTCCCTCTATCCCCGCCATCTTGGATGAAATTTTTAAGCATTCAAAACTTATTGCCACACATCCAGGCGCTTCATCCAGGCGCTTCATCCAGGCGCTATTGGCCAGGTTAAGTGCAACTTCTCGGACACTTTCCCACTCGACCATGGTAACCCTGAAAGAAATTTATAAGCATTTAAAACCTAACCCAAAGACATCCAATCGCTTCATCCAGCCGATATTGGCTGAGTTAGGTGCGACAACTTGGACTTTTTCTCTCTCGACCATGGTAAACCTAGAACAAATTTTTAAGCATTCAAAAACCACAGTCCAGACATCCAGGTGATTCGTCCAGTCGATATTGGCCGAGTTAGGAGGGACTTCTCGGACGACGTTTTCCCTCTATCCCCGCCATCTTGGATGAAATTTTTAAGCATTCAAATCTTATCGCCACACATCCAGGCGCTATTGGCCAGGTTAAGTGCAACTTCTCGGACACTTTCCCACTCGACCATGGTAACCCTGAAAGAAATTTATAAGCATTTAAAACCTAACCCAAAGACATCCAAGCGCTTCATCCAGCCGATATTGGCCGAGTTAGGTGTGACAACTTGGACTTTTTCTCTCTCGACCATGGTAAACCTAGAACAAATTTTTAAGCATTCAAAAACCACAGTCCAGACATCCAGGCGCTTCATCCATGCGATATTGGCCGGGTTAAGTGAGACTTTCTTGGACGCTTTACAACTCGACCATGGTAACCCTGGGAGAATTTTTTAAGCATTTTAAACCTAAGTCCAGACATCCAGGCTCAAAGACTAACCCCATTACTAAAACACTTTTATGGGCATGATCTTAGCTGGGTTAAGTGCGACTTCTCGGATGCTTTCCCACTCGACCATGGTAACCCTGGAAGAAATTTTTAAGTTCTCACATTTAGGCGCTTCATCCAGGCGATATTGGCTGGGTTAAGTGCGACTTCTCGGACACTTTCCCACGCGACCATGGTAACTCTGGAGGAAATTTTTAAGTCCTCACATTTAGGCGCTTCATCCAGGCGATATTGGCTGGGTTAAGTGCAACTTCCCAGACGACGTTTTTCCTCTATCCCTGAAGAAGTTTTTGTTAATCAAAATATAAAGTAAATCTTATATAATTCAGTTACCATTATAACTGCAGTCAGACATAAGCTAAGAACCCCACTATTTAGAACCCATCTGTTTTTGGCTTTTTCCATCTGTTGTCTTACACCTGTGATCCTCATTTAACAAGGGTTATTCAGGAGGCCACCATTTATTACTGTGACGTGGTAGTGTGATGACCATATAAAAACCCCTGAATAGTGGTGAGCGGGAGTGCTGTCTATAGAGTGGTTCTGTGTGGACCTTAGACAGACTCGGCTGGTATTGATCAATAAAAGTCTGAATTTTTGCTATCAAAACCTAATGCTCGGAGTCTTCTTTAATCCGGGGAATCCACAACAATTGGCGTCACGAACAGGATAGGAAAGGACAACAGGGTGGACAACTGCGAGCGAGTTTTGGACGGACAACACAACAACTTGGCCAAAGGTAAGCAGTTTTTGCTTCATAGTTAGGTTGTGTTGCTCGCCAGAACCTACTCGTGGTGAGACACCTTATGTTCTTCTAAAAATAATCGAACCAAGTGAAGAAAAGATTCTTATAATTGAAAGAAAATTGGGTTTTGATTTCAAAAACACTAAATGCATGCAGTAATCTGTATTTTCTGTTGGTTTGGACTTGAGGAGAACAGTGAATGCAGATAGAATATATGTTAGTTTGTAGATAAAAGGAAAAATCCTGCAGGTGGATTAAAGCGCTGCTGTGGGTGAGTCCAAGAGAGGTGTCAAATTCCTGAATTCAGTGTAAATTCCTCCTTGGCAATTAAAATTCCCAATTTTTGTGGGTATTGGACAAATTAATTACATTTCAAACTCAAGTAAAACGCAGAAAGTAATACAAAAACGACAATAGAAAAATTCAAAAAGGATAAAGGACCCGTGATTACATAAAGTGACAATAAAGTAAGGTATAACGAGCCGAAAAGAAGGTTAAAACTGTTTAAAGCTGGATCATGCCAATACCAGACATTAATTGAGGTGGAAAATTCCCACAGGGGTTTGTTATTTTGGGCTAGCTCTGTTTGTCTTATGTGTTTATTATTAATTTGAAGGATAGATTGCTGAAGGTTACATGTTGAAAAATCTAGATAGGGAGTGGAAGAAAAGAATTGAGGTCTACGTGTGGGCTAGAATGAGTGTTAGTTGAATGACTGTCTGAAGGACCACATGTGAGGTATAAAGTTGGGAAAAAGATTGTCTTCGCTTGGGTAGCAGAAGTGTAACAAGTGAGGCAGAGTACATGGTTGTTAGATAATTTCACTGGAGTGAGGAGGAGTATCTATGAAATATTTGTTTTGTGTTTTAGTGTTCAGAAATTGTTCTATGTAAAGTAGGTACTAGTTGTGTGAGCTCAACTGAATGTGTACGGTGTGACTGAAGCATGAATGTATGAACCTTTCGTAGTTTTGTCTTGTTTGGATGATATAAATGAGCCCTATATATAAAGGGACTTATGATAAGTGATTAAACGAATGAGCCCTGTACATAAAGGGACATAGCTGGTAAGTGTTAAAATAAATGAGCCCTATAGAATAAAGGGACACAGTTGGGATGAATGTATGAGCCCTGTAAATAAAGGGAGTGTGGGTTCATGAATGGATAAATGTATACCGCATAATTAAAGTTATTGACTAAAGTTAAATATCGCTTGAATAGATTCTGGTGACTATATAGTACGGTGATAAAACATATCTGGTATAGTAAGTTGTGAACTTATTGAAGATACATACGATCTATTGCTGATAAAAGTGGTGAATATTGTTGTTTGGTTTACAGGTACAGTAGACGTTTATTGTAAAAATACTTAAGAGTTCTTACTCTAAGAGCTATTGAAGGGAAAAACTATTCTTACAGGTTATACAGGTTGACTTATAGCGAAGTTATGACAACTCCCGCAGAAACATTGGGAGCAAAGCATCCTCTGCTTAAGGAACTGATACATAAGCTCTGCAGAAAGTGGCAAAAGAGAACAAAAAATTTGAGTACTAAATGGCCTGAAGAGGGAACATTTGAGGTGACATTGTGTGAGGAAATGGAAACATTGGTAAAAAAATTACAAAACTAAAGGCATATTCCGGAACCGGAAAAAGAGAGAAAAAAGACAAAAAGAGCAAGAAGTTTTAAAATTATTTAAAAAAGAAGGCGAAGATTTACTAAAAACTCTAAAACAGGCTAGAAAAATTCTGAAAGACGCAAACCAAGAAATAAAGGAAAAAGAAAAGAGGTTAGTAGATCCCCCTCCGTATGGAAACGCTGAAGGACAATTTCCATTACTCAAGGGAAAAGTTCAAGTGTTAGGCGAGCTTGGGATGGAAGGGGAAATTGATTTAGAACAAGAGAAGCCGACAGGACCTGATGTAAGACCCAAAACCAAACAAATTAAAAAGCCACAAGAAAGCGATTATTTAGACTGTTACGGAGAAATACAGACAGCCTTAGACAAAATGAAAATACCATATGAACAAAAAGCTCAGTCAGAAAGGGAAAATGAGGATCTCAATGAGGGAAGCGGGCTAGAAGAAGAAATAACACAAAAATTCAAAGATACAGAAATGAGGTTAAGAGAGTTTGCATCTGATGAGAACAGGGAAACACTCCATAAAGGACGATTAAGATCACAGAACAAACAGCTTCCAATTTTAATTAAGGGTACAAGAGCTCAATATATTCCATGGGCAACACAAGATGTAGAGTGTCTGATCACCCGGTTACCTGACATGCACGAGGGAGCTGGAAAATGGATTAGGGTGTTTGAGGAAGAGACAGCAGGCAAACTTTTGGCCGTGGGGGATGTCAAAGCACTCCTAGCAAAAACTATAGGAGGAATAAAGATGGAAGAAATCTTACAGGCAGCGGGCCTCGAGGGAGCAGGGGACACTCATAACATGGACGGCATTGAGTTTGATGCACACCGTCCCGACATGTGGCAGGCACTACGAGCTGAGTACCCCACTAGGGTCGACCCGAAAGCATTGAGGGGAGACCAGTTGGGGGAAACTGAAAATCCCATCACCTATGTACAGAGACAGTTGAAAAGATGGAGACAAGAAACTGAAGGGAATCCAGAAGGTGACCCTCTTATGTCTACATTGTTCAGAAACTCTGTAATAGAGGCCATGCCACTAACTGTAAAAAGCAAGCTGGAGGATGTAGTCGGTTTGACCTCCAAATCACACAAAGAGTTTTGTGATCATGTGACTCATGCGGTCGAACAATATGGGAAAATTAACTGAGGCTCAAAGAGCAAGAGAAAGAGATTCCACGAAAGCTGACCCAGTTGCAACTTGAGGAACTAACAGCTAAAAACAAGAAAAAGACTCAAGCAGTGGTGAAAACTGAGGAGTCCAACCAAATGAGTTTAATGGCTCCCATTAAAGCTTCACACCCAGCTGTGCCCACATTGACCCCTCCAAATACAACCCCGACACCTACACCCATTGTTAATGTCTATGCCCAGCCAGGACCCCCTGAGTGGAAAAGAAAACAACTGCAACCTCCAAAAGGAGGAAACAGAGCTGTTAATCTTCCTCCAGGACTGTGCTGGAAATGTGGACAGCCAGGACATATAAGAAGAGATTGTCCCAACCCATGGACAGCAGACCCCGAGTTTAGAAGGTGGGCAGGGAACCAGACACGCTATCAAAATGTTGCAGGCCCATGGAGAAATCCAAATTATTAGGGGTGCCCAGAGAATCTTATAGGGGAGAGTCTACTACCAGTTTTAACAACCAATGCAAATCAAGAACCCATATTGCAAATAGAAGTAGAAGGCAAAACAATTCCAATGATGATAGACACAGGAGCAGTCTATACATGTGTAAAATCAAATTATGCCTCACACCTCCCCATGTCTGGAAAATTTGTAAAGACAGTAGGATTCTCGGGACAAGTACAGTTAATCCCTATGACAGCTCCAATTTGCCTACGAACAAAAGACAAAAGTGTAACCATGCCTATTCTGATATCAGATCAAACGCCTATTAACCTATTAGGAAGGGATGCATTGTGTAAGTTAGGATTGCAAATTTGGTGCTCCACTGACGGAGTGTATGTAGATATGCAGGGAGCTCAAATGATGATTTCCGAAGCTGAAGCAAATGTATATTGGATAGGGCAGATAGAAGAGGATGTAAAGCAGATCATTAACGAATGGGGTAAATTCATTGAAGCACAGACCCCCGAGTTACGAATACCCAAGACAGGATTTCATTGCATAATGAAATATGACCCAACAAGAAACAAAATTTTAGAAGAAAAATGGCAGGAAGAAACAAAAGAACAACAAATCGAAATGATCTCACAATACATAATAATAGGTGAACAAGGAGCAGCCTTAAAAATAACAGAAAACGAATTCATAAACAAATGGTTTGATGTGAATGATTCAGTACCGCATATACCTTTATATGTAGGGAAAAAATGGGAAACCAAGCATTTAGGACAGATGATGAAACAAGCTACGCAAAGTAAATGGGAACCGACAATAAATCCGTTAATTTTTCATTCCACTGACCAAAACTACATAAAAATTCTATGTGGGACTTCAATATTAGGCATTCCACAGGAGGTGATTATCAGACAAAAGCAATCCGAGCAAGTAATGGCAACACCAGACTCAGAAAGCACTACGGCTGAACTTTTGCAGGGAGCAATAAACCAGGTGCCGCTGAGAGCTATGGTCCCAGCATGAGACAGACGTAGGGTTAGTAAGGTCAGCCAGTCCAGTACAAGTGAGGCTAAAACCAAATGCACGCCTTCCTCGGAAAATACAATACCCATTGAGTCAAGAGGCTGAATTAGGCATAAAAACCACAGTTGAGGGACTTGTTAAAGCAAAAGTGTTAGTAGAAACAAACAGTTACTGCAACACACCCATCTATCCTATACTCAAAGCAAACAAAGTCAAATGGCGTCTTGTACATGATCTGAGAGCAATCAATGCTATAACAGAAGATTGGCCAACAGATGTTCCCAACCCTCATACATTGCTAACAAACATCCCCCCTAGAGCCAAGTACTTTACAGTAATTGACCTTTGCTCTGCCTTTTTCAGTATTCCTGTAGCCGAGGAAAGTAGGTATCTGTTTGCATTTACGTATGCAGGTAAACAATACACCTATGCGAGACTCCCACTGGGATATAAATTGTAACCACACATATTTAATCAGGTTCTCAAGACCGATCTAGAAGACCTTATGCTAGAGAGCACCTGTTTACAGTACATGGATGATGTGATCATCTGCTCAACATCTCTAGATCAATGTCATAGAGATTCCATCAAAGTACTGACAAAATTAGCTCAAGGAGGTCACAAAGTATCCAAAACCAAACTGCAATATTGCTTACCAGAAGTAGAATACCTAGGACGTTTGATTTCCTTTGGTACAAAAATTATTGCACCCACATCAGTTCTAAATATTCTCATCCTAGATGCACATGGTTTTGACCATGGTGCAAAGGGGGAAGTCATAAGGAAAATCATGAAAATCATTAGGAAAATTAAAAGACTAGGCTGTGTTTACCATCCTCAGTACCAGGGACAAGTTGAAAAAGTAAATGGTCTTCTCAAATCCAAAATTAACAAAATATGTGCAAGCACTAAATTAAATTGGGTTGATGCTTTGCCTCTTGCACTGATGAGTTACCGCATGCAAACTAACCGAAACACACATCTAACACCTCACCAAATGCTTACTGGACGCATGACACCTGCACCATGTAACAGAGGTCCATACAAAGGACCCCCACTAGAACAACTACAAATGGAGTTAAAATCGTATATGAAAGAACTAACGGCTATCCATAAAGCTATTTGTGCGCAGGAAAAAAGAAAGGAGCTGTCGGAGCAGACGGAAACCAGCTGTCCCATCACCCCAGGAGATCAGGTCTATCTGAGAGTATTCAGAAGGAAATGGAACGAGCCAAGAAGGGAAGGGCCGTATAACGTCACAGCAGCAACACCAACTGCTGTTCAAGTAGAGGGAAGCAGCACTTGGTACCATCTGAATCACTGCACAAGAGTTCCCAAAGAAAGACCAGCCACGATACAGAATAATAAAGAACATGCAACAGAGAGAGCTCAGCAAGACAATGGCGATAATATTGTTGACCACATGCCTGATCAGCACATGTCTGTCACAAGTTCAAGCCACAGACAACATCACAACTCCAGCCCCCACAAGTCAAGCACAGAGCAACTCGCTGCCGCACAACCTCACTTCCCTACCATCAACTTTTCAGCCCTCCACCAAAACCAGCAGCGACTCAGTTGAAGCAGGACAACATGGAAAGCGACGCAGGAACAGCGAGGACAAGGACAATATGTACGAGGATGACACCAAGCTAGATGTTCTGTGGGAACTTGCACAAAGCAATCAGTGGTATGAATGGGCCACCTTCACAACAGCAGAATTAAATAAGAAAGACTGCCTAGTATGTACCAAAACACCTGGAAGCCAAGTAATAGCCGTTCCAAATCCATACAACTACGAACATTGTGCAAAATTCAAAAGAGATTATTGCCATTTGGGAAGAGACTTCCGACCCTTCTGCCCCGCTGAATGTTTAAGCTCCCTAAGTAATGCCAACCACAAACTTCTTTTCAAACACATACCAAGACTGAGAGCCAAATGTAGAAGTCTGGATCTAACAGAGAACATGAGAATTCAAAAGGACCAAATAGAAATTCCAACCTGGTACACCATAGACTATAGTAAAGAATATGAGTGCTTTGCCAAACCGACAGGAAGTATAAGTGTGGGACAATTCAAAGGGAGGTGCAGCGTCACATGGAACATTGATGCCAAAATCTATCGAGAGGCTGATGATCCTATGGAACTTCCAACCTTCCGGGCATCAGGAATCAGGAGAGGAAGGAAAATATATCCAGCTAAAACATGTGAAAATCAAACTGTATCATTTCCCGAAGCAGACAGACACAAGGATCAAACTGCAGCACTAGCAGACTTTTTCTGGATTTGTGGAAATAGGAAACTTTTACCTTCATTACCCCTAGGATGGACAGGAAAATGTACTAGAGTACGGTTGATACAAGAAATCCATATTACAGAATGGAATCCTGAATCCCTTTCCGGGAAAAATAACGCAGCTAACTCCAGAGCTAAGAGAAGTTATAAACCAGATCCTAGAGTATATATAGATGCTGTAGGCCAACCAAGAGGTTTACCCGAGCAATTTAAAGCTAGGAATGAAGTTAAATCAGGTCTTGAATCCATATTCATCTGGATTACACAGAACAAAAATACAGAATGGATAAATTATATATATTACAATCAACAAAGGTTCATTAATTACACAAACGAGGCATTAATCTCTTTAGGGGAACAGTTAGATGCAACAAGTAAAATGACATGGCAAAATAGACTAGCTCTTAACTGGATGTTAGCTGACAAAGGGGGAGTATGTGTATTATTTGGTAATCAATGTTGTACTTACATACCTAACAACACCTCACCAGAAGGGACATTTACAACAGCCATGACCAAGCTCAAAGAACTACAGATAGAAATGAAAAAGAATGCTGGAAAAGATGAGAAAATGTGGGACTGGTTTAATTTGAATTTAGGATCATGGGGAGAACGGTTAGCAAAAATAGGACTACAACTCGCAATGGCAAGTACTATGGGAGGGGTACTACTTTGTTGTGTGTTCCCTCTATTAAAATCCTTAATTATCAAGTCCACAGTCAATCAAATGGGAGTATTGAGACCTAGAGGAAAAATATACTCAAATCAAAATGAGCATTACCTAGACCTACTTTACAAAACAACCCTGAACTTGCATCTAGCAGAAGAAACTTCCAATAGCTCAGATGAGGAATAAGGGAATGACAAAAAACTATTATGCATGTTTTATATTTTTGGTTTATGATGTTGTTTTATGATGTTTCTGATCAGCATTTAGGAGGTACCCTTCTTACTTACCTATTCATATTTGTTTATGTTTACTCATGCTTTGGTTGATCTATTCTTATCAACCTAGATGTGTTCCATAATTAGGATAACCATAGACATAATAAAACCAAGTATACAACCCCTGTACATTGACCATAAAGTAAAATCAAGGTGTTATGGTCTTTTACTTCCTTCTAGCCAAAGAGACCGAGGGAAGAGGTTTGGCCCTAACACCTTCTTGAGTGAAATGGCATGACTTAGACTTGTTGTAATGTAACATAGGGACTATTTTTTTGGTTACTAGATAGCGTTAACAGAACAGACTGAATCATGAAATGTCACTCAAGAGTAAAATGAGACGTAAACGTCTCAAAGGGGGAAATATGAAGAAGTTTTTGTTAATCAAAATATAAAGTAAATCTTATATAATTCAGTTACCATTATAACTGCAGTCAGACATAAGCTAAGAACCCCACTATTTAGAACCCATCTGTTTTTGGCATTTTACATCTGTTGTCTTACACCTGTGATCCTCATTTAACAAGGGTTATTCAGGAGGCCACCATTTATTACTGTGACGTGGTAGTGTGATGACCATATAAAAACCCCTGAATAGTGGTGAGCGGGAGTGCTGTCTATAGAGTGGTTCTGTGTGGACCTTAGACAGACTCGGCTGGTATTGATCAATAAAAGTCTGAATTTTTGCTATCAAAACCTAATGCTCGGAGTCTTCTTTAATCCGGGGAATCCACAACATCCCCGCCATCTTGGATGAAATTTTTAAGCATTCAAAACTTATCGCCACACATCCAGGCAGTTCATCCAGGCGCTATTGGCCAGGTTAAGTGCATCTTCTCGGACACTTTCCCACTCGACCATGGTAACCCTGGAAGAATTTTATAAGCATTTAAAACCTAACCCCAGACATCCAAGCGCTTCATCCAGCTGATATTGTCCGAGTTAGGTGCGACAACTTGGACTTTTTCTCTCTCGACCATGGTAAACCTGGAAAAAATTTTTAAGCATTCAAAAACCACAGTCCAGACATCCAGGCGCTTCATCCAGGCGCTTCATCCAGGCACTTCATCCAGGCGATATTGGCCTTGATAGGTGCTACTTCTTGGACGCTTTACAACTCGACCATGCCACCCTGGAGGAAATTTTTAAACGTTCAAAACCTTAGTCCTAACATTCAGGCGCTTCATCCCGCTGAACATAGCCGGGATAGGTGCGATTTCTCGGACGCTTTCCCACTCGACCATTGTAACCCTGGAGGAAATTTTTAAGCGTTCAAAACCTAAGTCCAGACTTCCAGATGCTTCATCCAGCCGATATTGCCCGAGTTAGGTGCGACTTCTTGGACACTTTCCCACTCGATCATGATAAACCTGGAGGAAATTTGTAAGCGTTCAAAACCTAAGTCCAGACATCCAGGCGCTTCATCTTGCCGATCTTGGCCGTGATAGGTGCTACTTCCTGGACTCTTTCCCACTTGACCCCCACCACCCTGGAGGAAATTTTTAAACGTTGAAAACCTAAGTCCAGACATCCAGGCTCAAAGACTAACCCCATTACTAGAACACTTTTATGGGCATGATCTTAGCTGGGTTAAGTGCGACTTCTCGGATGCTTTCCCACTCGACCATGGTAACCCTGGAGGAAATTTTTAAGTCTTCACATCCAGACGATATTGGCTGGGTTAAGTGCGACTTCTCGGACACTTTCCCACGCGACCATGGTAACCCTGGAGGAACTTTTTAAGTCCTCACATCCAGGCGCTTCATCCAGGCGAAATTGGCTGGGTTAAGTGCGACTTCTCGGACACTTTCCCACTCGACAGTGGTAACCCTGGAGGAAATTTTTAAGTCCTCACATCCAGGCGCTTCATCCAGCTAAACTTGCCAGGGTTAAGTTCGACTTCTTGGACACTTTCCCACTCGACCATGGTAACCCTGGAGGAAATTTTTAAGCGTTTAAAACCTAAGTCCAGACATACAGGCGATTTATCCAGTCAATATTGGCCGAGTTATGTGCGACTTCTCGTACAACGTTTTCACTCGATCCCCGCCACCCTGGAGGAAATTTTTAAGCATTCAAAACCTAACCCCAAACATCCAAACGCTTAATCCAGCCGATATTGGCCGAGTTAGGTGCGACTACTTGGACTTTTTCCCACTTGACCATGGTAAACCTGGAACAAATTTTGAAGCATTTAAAACCAAAGTTCAGACATCCAGGCACTTCATCCAGCCGATATTGGCCGGGTAAAGTGCGACTACTTGGACGGTTTCCCACTCAACCATGGTAAAATTGGAACAACTTTTTAAGCATAAAAAACCACAGTCCAGACATCCAGACGCTTCATTCAGGCGCTTCATCCAGGGGCTATTGGCCGACTTAGGTGCGATTTCTTGGACAATTTGGTAATCCTGGAAGAATTTTTTTAAGCGTTTTAAACCTAAGTCCAGAAATCCTGGCGCTTCATCCAGCCGATATTGGCCGAGTTAGGTGCGACTTCTTGGACGACTTTTTCGCTCGATCCCCCCACACTGGATCAAATTTTTAAGCGTTTAAAACCTAAATCCAGACTTCCAGACGCTTCCTCCAGCTGATATTGGCCGAGTTAGGTGCGACTTCTTGGACACTTTCCCACTCTATCATGGTAACCCTGGAGGAAATTTTTAAGCGTTTAAAATCTAAGTCCATACCTCCAGACGCTTCATCCAGCCGATATTGGACGAGTTAGGTGGGACTTCTCGGACGACTTTTTCACTCCACCCCCGCCACCCTGGATGAAATTTTTAAGCGTTTAAAATCTAAGTCCATACCTCCAGGCGGTTCATCCAGTTGCTATTGTCCAGGTTAAGTGCATCTTCTCGGACACTTTCCCACTCGTCCATGGTAACCCTGGAAGAATTTTATAAGCATTTAAAACCTAACCCCAGACATCCAAGCGCTTCATCCAGCCGATATTGTCCGAGTTAGGTGCGACAACATGGACTTTTTCCCACTTGACCATGGTAAACCTGGAACAAATTTTTAAGCATTTAAAACCAAAGTTCAGACATCCAGGCACTTCATCCAGCCGATATTGGCCGGGTTAAGTGCGACTACTTGGACGGTTTCCCACTCAAAACTGGAACAACTTTTTAAGCATAAAAAACCACAGTCCAGACATCCAGACGCTTCATTCAGGCGCTTCATCCAGGGGCTATTGGCCGAGTTAGGTGCGATTTCTTGGACAATTTGGTAATCCTGGAAGAATTTTTTTAAGCGTTTTAAACCTAAGTCCATACCTCCAGACGCTTCATCCAGCCGATATTGGCCGAGTTAGGTGGGACTTCTTGGACGACTTTTTCACTCCACCCCCGCCACCCTGGATGAAATTTTTAAGCATTCAAAGCCTATCCCCAAACATCCAGGCGCTTCATCCAGCCGAACTTGGCCGGGTTAAGTTCGACTTCTTGGATGGTTTCCCACTCGACCATGGTAAACCTGGAACAAATTTTTAAGCGTTCAAAACCTAAGTCCAGACATCCAGGCGCTTCATCTAGCCGATCTTGGCCGTGATAGGTGCTACTTCCTGGACTCTTTCACAATAAACCCCCAACACCCTGGAGGAAATTTTTAAACGTTTAAAACCTAAGTCCAGACATCCAAGCGCTTCGTCCTGCCGATATTGGCCGAGTTAGGTGCGACTTCTCAGACGACTTTTTCATTCAATCCCCAAACACTGGATTAAATTTTTAAGCATTCAAGACCTAACCCCAGACATCCAGACCTTTCATCCAGGCGATATTGGCCGGGTTAAGTGCGACTTCTCGGACGCTTTTCCACTCAACCATGGTAACACTTATAAGAAATTTTTAAGCGTTCAAAACCTAAGTCCAGACATCCAGGGGCTTCTTCTAGCCGATCTTGGCCGTGATAGGTGCTACTTCCTTGATTCTTTCCCACTCAACCCCCACCACCCTGGAGGAAATTTTTAAGCATTCAAAACCAAAGTTCAGACATCCAGGCGCTTCATCCAGCCGATATTGGCCTGGGTTAAGCGCGACTACTTGGACGGTTTCTTACTCGACCATGGTAAAACTAGAACAAATTTTTAAGCATTCAAAACCACAGTCCAGACATCCAGGCGCTTCATCCAGGCGATATTGGCCGAGTTAGTTGCGACTTCTCGGACACTTTCCCACACGACCATGGTAACTCTGGAGGAAATTTTTAAGTCTGCACATCCAGGCGCTTCATCCAGGTGATATTGGCCGGGTTAAGTGAGACTTTCTTGGACGCTTTACAACTCGACCATGGTAACCCTGGATGAAGTTTTTAAGCGTTTTAAACCTAAGTCCAGACATCCAGGCATTTCATCTAGCTGATCTTAGCCGTGATAGGTGCTACTTCTCGGACGACTTTTTCACTCGATCTCCCCACAGTGGATCAAATTTTTAAGCATTCAAAACCTAAGTACAGACATTCAGGCGCTTCATCCAGCCGATATTGGACGTAATAGGTGTTACTTCTCGGAGGCTTTCCCACTCGACCACGGTAACCCTGTAATAAATTTTTAAGCGTTTAAAACCTAAGTCCAGACATCCAGGCGGTTCATCCAGCCGATGTTGGCCGGGTTAAGTTTGACTTCTTGGACGCTTTCGCACTCGACCATGGTAACCCTGGAGGAAATTTTTAAGCATTCAAAACCTAAGTCCAGAAATCCAGGCGCTTAATCTAGTCGATATTGGCCAAGTTAGGTGCGACTTCTCGGACGACTTTTTCACTCGATCCCCACCACCCTGGATGAAATTTTTAAGCATTCAAAACCTAACCCCACACATCCAGGAGCTTCATCCAGGCGATATTGGCCGGGTTAAGTGTGATTTCTCGGACGCTTTTCCACTCGACCATGGTAACCCTGGAGAAAATTTTTAAGCATTCAAAACCTAAATCCAGAAATCCAGGTGCTTCATCCAGCCGACATTGGCCGAATTAGGTGCGACTTCTCTGAAGAGTTTTTCACTCGATCCCCGCCACCCTGGAGGAAATTTTTAAGCATTCAAAACCTAAATCCAGAAATCCAGGCGCTTCATCCAGTCGATATTGGCCGGGTTAAGTGCAACTTCTCGGACGCTTTTCCACTCGACCCCCACCACCCTGGAGGAAATCTTTACACGTTCAATACCTAACTCCAAACATCCATGAGTTTCGTCCAACCAATCTTGGCCAGGTTAAGTGCGACTTATCGGAGGCTTTCCCACTCGATCCCCACCACCCTGGAGGAAATTTTTAAGCATTCAAAACCTAACCCCAGACATCCAGGCGCTTCATCTAGCCGATGTTGGCCGTGTTAGGTGCTACTTCCTGGACTCTTTCCCACTCGACCCCCACCACCCTGGAGGAAATTTTTAAATGTTCAAAACCTAAATCAAAACATCCAAGAGCTTCATCCAGCCGATGTTGGCCGTTTTAAGTGCGATTTCTTAGAGAAGTCGGCTTTCCCACTCGACCATGGTAACCCTGGAAGAAAGATTATTTTCATCCAGCCGATATTGGCCAAGTTAGGTGCGACTTTTCGGACAAATTTTTAAACATTCAAAACCTAACCCCAGACATCCAGGCGCTTCATCCAGGCGATATTGGCCGGGTTAAGTGCGACTTCTCGGACACTTTTCCACTCTACCTCCACCACCCTGGAGGAAATCTTTACATGTTCAATACCTAACTCCAAACATCCAGGAGCTTCATCCAACCGATCTTGCCCGGGTTAAGTGCGACTTCTCTGAGACTTTCCCTCTCGACCATGGTAACCCTGGAAGAAATTTGTAAGCTTTCAAAACCTAAGTGCAAACATCCAGGCGCTTCATCTAGCCGATCTTGGCCGTGATAGGTGTTATTTCCTGGACTCTTTCCCACTCGACCCACACCACCGTGGAGGAAATTTTTAAACCTTAAAAACAAAACAGTCCAAACATCCAGGCTCACAGACTAACCCCATAACAGTAACACATTACTGGGCTTGATTTGATTCAGTACCTAAGCCCAAACATCTAGGTGCTTCGTCTAGCCGAACTTGGCTGGGTTAACCTCGACTTCTTGGGCGATTTCCCACTCAAACATGGTCACCCTGGATAAAATTTTAAGCATTCAAAACCTATCCCCAAACATGTAGGCGCTTCATCCAGCTGAACTTGGACGGTTTCCCACTCGACCATGGTAAACCTGGAACAAATTTTTAAGCATTCAAAACTTAAGCCCAAACATCCAGGCGGCTTCATCCAGGAGATATTGGCTGGGTTAAGTGCGACTTCTCTGACATCCAGACGCTTCATCTAGCCGATATTGGCAGAGTAAGGAGCGACTTCTCGGACGACTTTTTCACTCGACCCCCGCCACCCTGGAACAAATTTTTAGGCATTCAAAACCTAACCGCAGACATCCAGGCGCTTCATCCAGCCGATATTGGCAGAGTTAGGTGCTACTTCTTGGACAACTTTTTCACTCGATCCCCGCCACCCTGGTTGAATTTTTCAGCATTCAAAACCTATCCCCTAACATCCTGGCACTTCATCGAGCAGAACTTCGCAGAGTTAAGTTTGATTTCTTGGACGGTTTCCCATTCGACCATGGTAAACCTGAAAAAAATTTTTAAGCAATCAAAGCCTAAGTCCAGACATCCAAGCGTTTCATCCAGGCGATATTGGCCGGGTTAAGTGCGACTTCTCAGACACTTTCCCACTCGACCATGGTAACCATGGAACAAATTTTTAAGCGTTCAAAACCTAAGTCCAGACATCCAGGCGCTTCATCCAGCCGATATTGGCAGAGTTAGGTGCGACTTCTCAGACGACTTTTTCACTCGATCCCCGCCACCCTGGTTGAATTTTTAAGCATTCGAAACCTAACCCCAGACATCCAGGCAAAATTGGTCGGGTTAAGTGCGACTTCTCGGATGCTTTCCCACTCGACCATGGTAACCCTGGAACAAATTTTTAAGCGTTCAAAACCTAAGTCCAGACATCCAGGCGCTTCATCCAGCCGATATTGGCAGAGTTAGGTGCGACTTCTCGGACGACTTTTTCACTCGATCCCCGCCACCCTGGTTGAATTTTTAAGCATTCAAAACCTAATTCCAGACATCCAAGCGCTTCGTCCAGCCGATATTGGCCGAGTTAGGTGCGACTACTTAGACGGTTTCCCATTCGACCATGGTAACCCTAGAGGAAACTTTTAAGCGCTCAAAACCTAAGTCCAGACATCCAGGCTCACAGACTAACCCCATAACAGTAAAACATTACTGGGCTTGATTAGATTAGATTCAGTACATAAGCCCAAACATCCAGATGATTCGTCCAGCCTAACTTGGCTGGGTTAACCTCAACTTCTTGGGCGATTTCCCACTCAAACATGGTAAACTTGGAACAAATTTTTAAGCATTCAAAACCTAAGTCCAGACATCCAGGTGCTTCATCCAGGTGATATTGGCCGGGTTAAGTGTGACTTCTCGGACACTTTCCCACTCGACCATGGTAACCCTGGAGGAAATTTTTAAGCGTTTAAAACCTAAGTCCAGACATCCAGGCGCTTCATCCAGCCGATATTGGCCGAGTTAGGTGTGACTTCTCGGACGATTTTTTCACTCGATCCCCGCCAATCTGGATGAAATTTTTAAGCATTCAGAACCTAAGTTCAGACATCCAGGCGCTTCATCCAGCCGATATTGGCAGAGTTAGGTGCGACTTCTCAGACGACTTTTTCACTCGATCCCCGCCACCCTGGTTGAATTTTTAAGCATTCGAAACCTAACCCCAGACATCCAGGCAAAATTGGTCGGGTTAAGTGCGACTTCTCGGATGCTTTCCCACTCGACCATGGTAACCCTGGAACAAATTTTTAAGCGTTCAAAACCTAAGTCCAGACATCCAGGCGCTTCATCCAGCCGATATTGGCAGAGTTAGGTGCGACTTCTCGGACGACTTTTTCACTCGATCCCCGCCACCCTGGTTGAATTTTTAAGCATTCAAAACCTAATTCCAGACATCCAAGCGCCGTCCAGCCGATATTGGCCGAGTTAGGTGGGACTACTTAGACGGTTTCCCATTCGACCATGGTAACCCTAGAGGAAACTTTTAAGCGCTCAAAACCTAAGTCCAGACATCCAGGCTCACAGACTAACCCCATAACAGTAAAACATTACTGGGCTTGATTAGATTAGATTCAGTACATAAGCCCAAACATCCAGATGATTCGTCCAGCCTAACTTGGCTGGGTTAACCTCAACTTCTTGGGCGATTTCCCACTCAAACATGGTAAACTTGGAACAAATTTTTAAGCATTCAAAACCTAAGTCCAGACATCCAGGTGCTTCATCCAGGTGATATTGGCCGGGTTAAGTGTGACTTCTCGGACACTTTCCCACTCGACCATGGTAACCCTGGAGGAAATTTTTAAGCGTTTAAAACCTAAGTCCAGACATCCAGGCGCTTCATCCAGCCGATATTGGCCAAGTTAGGTGTGACTTCTCGGACGATTTTTTCACTCGATCCCCGCCAATCTGGATGAAATTTTTAAGCATTCAGAACCTAAGTTCAGACATCCAGGCGCTTCAACCAGGTGATATTGGCCGGGTTAAGTGCGACTTTTCAGACACTTTCCCACTCGACCATGGTAACCCTGGAAGAAAATTTTTAAGCGTTCAAAACCTAAGTCCAGACATCCAGGCTCACAGACTAACCCCATAACAGTAACATATCACTAGTCATGATATTATTATGTAAAGGCCTGGGCCCACAGACTCACCCCATTACTATAACACTTTTATGGGCATGATCTTGGCCGGGATAAGTGCGACTTCTCAGAGGCTTTTCCACTCGACCATGGTAACCCTGGAGGAAACTTTTAAGCGCTCAAAACCTAAGCCGAAACATCCAGGCGCTTCATCCAGGAGATATTGGCTGGGTTAAATGCGACTTCGCTGACGCTTTTCCACTCGACCATGGTAACCCTGGAAGAAATTTTTAAGCATTCAAAACCTAAGTCCAGACATCCAGGCGCTTCATCTAGCCGATCTTGTCAGAGTTAGGTGCGACTTCTCGGATGACTTTTTCACTCGATCCCCAACACCCTGAATTAATTTTTAAGCATTCAAGACCTAACCCCAGACATCCAGGCGCTTTATCCAGGCGATATTGGCCGGGTTAAGTGCGACTTCTTGGGCGCTTTTCCACTCGACCCCCACCACCCTGGAGGAAATCTTTACACGTTCAATACCTAACTCCAAACATCCAGGAGTTTCATCCAAACGATCTTGGCCGGGTTAAGTGCGTCTTTTCGAATACTTTCCCACTCGACCATGGTAACCCTGGAGGAAATTTTTAAGCATTCAAAACCTAAGTCCAGACATCCAGGCGCTTCATCCAGGCGACATTGGCCAGGTTAAGTGCGTCTACACGGACACTTTCCCACTCGCCCATGGTAACCCTGGAGGAAATTTTTAAATCCACACATCCAGGCGATATAGGCCGGGTTAAGTGCAACTTCTAGGACACTTTCACACTCGCCCATGGTAACCCTGAAGGAAATTTTTAAGTCCACACATCCAGGCGATATTGGCCATGTTAGGTGCGACTTCTCAGACGACTTTTTCACTCGATCCCCGCCACCCTGGATAAAATTTTTACGTGTTCAAAACCTAACCCCAGACATCCAGGCGCTTCATCCAGGCAATATTGGCCAGGTTAAGTGCGACTTCTCGGACGCTTTTCCACTCGACCATGGTAACCCTGGAGATAATTTCTAAGTCCACACATCCAGGCGCTTCATCCAGGCAATATTGGCCGGGTTAAGTGAATCTTCTCGGACGACTTTTTCACTCGACCCCCACCACCCTGGAGGAAATTTTTAAACGTTCAAAACCTAAATCCAAACATCCAGGAGCTTCATCCAACCGACGTTGGCCGGGATAAGTTCGCCTTCTCCGAGAAGTTGGCTTTCCCACTCGACCACGGTAACCCTGGAAAAAAGTTGTAAGCGTTCAAAACCTAAGTCCAGACATCCAGGCGCTTCATCCAGCCGATATTGGCCGGGTTAAGTGCAACTTCTCGGACACTTTCCCACTCGACCATGGTAACCATGGAGGAAATTTTTAGGCGTTTAAAACGTAAGTTCAGACATCCAGAACCTTTATCCAACCAATATTGGCAGAGTTAAGTGCGTCTTCTCAAACGACTTTTTCACTCGACCCCCGCTACCCTGGAACAAATTTTTAAGCATTCATAGCCTAAGCCCACACATCCAGGCACTTCATCTAGATGATATTGGCCGAGTTAAGTGTGTCCTACCGGACACTTTCCCACTCGACCATGGTAACCCTGGAGGAAATTTTTAGGTGTTTAAAACCTAAGTTCAGACATCCAGGCGTTTCATCTAACCGATATTGGCCGGGTTAAGTGCGACTTCTCGGACGACTTTTTCACTCGATCCCCGCCACTCTGGACTAAATTTTTAAGCATTCAAAATGTAACCCCAGACTTCCAGGTGCTTTACCCAGGCGACATTGGCCGGGTTAAGTGCGATTTTTCGGACGCTTTCCCACTCGACCATGGTAAGCCTGGAGGAAGTTTTTAAGCATTCAAAACCTAAGTCCAGACATCCAGGCGCTTCGTGCAGCCGATTTTGGCCGAGTTAGGTGCGACTACTTGGACGGTTTCCCACTCGACCATGGTAAACCTGAAACTAATTTTTAAGCATTCAAAACCTAAGTCCAGACTTCCAGGCGCTTCATCCAGACTTCTCAGACACTTTCCCATTCGACCATGATAACCCTAGAGGAAACTTTTAAGCGCTCAAAACCTAAGCCCAAACATCCAGGCGCTTCATCCAGGACCATGGTAACCCTATATTGGCTGGGTTAAATTCGACTTCTCGGACGCTTTTCCACTCGACCATGGTAACCCTGGAAGAAATTTTTAAGCATTCAAAACCTAAGTCCAGACATCCAGGCGCTTCATCTAGCTGATCTTGGCCGTGATAGGTGGTACTTTTTGGACTCTTTCCCACTCGACCCACTTCATCCTGGAAGAAATTTTTAAGCATTTAAAACCTAAGTCCAGACATCCATGCGCTTCATCCAACCGTTGTTGGCCGGGTTAAGTTCGACTTCTCGGACGCTTTCACCCTCGACCATGGTAACCCTGGAAGAATTTTTTAAGCGTTTAAAACGTAAGTCCAAACGTCCAGGCGCTTCATCCAGCTGATCTTGGCTGGGTTAAGTGCTACTTCTTGGACGCTTTTCCACTCGACCATGATAACCCTGGAGAAATTTTTTAAGAATTCAAAACTTAATGCCAAACATCCAGGCTTCATCTAACCAATCTTGGCCGTGAAAGGTGCTACTTCTTGGACTCTTTTCCAATCAACCCCTGCCACCCTGGAGGAAACTTTAAAATTTTCAAAGCAAAAGTCCAAACATCCAGGCGCTTCATCCAGCCGATCTTGGCTGGGTTAAGTGCTACTTCTTGGACGCTTTTCCACTCGACTATGGTAACGCTGGAGAAAATTTTTAAGAATTCAAAACTTAATGCCAAACATCCAGGCGCTTCATCTAGCCAATCTTGGCCGTGAAAGGTGCTACTTCTTGGACTCTTTTCCATTCAACCCCTGCCACCCTGGAGGAAATTTACAAATTTTTAAAGCAAAAGTCCAGATATCTAGGCGCTTCATCCAGCTGATCTTGGCTGTGTTAAGTGATACTTCTTGGACGCTTTACCATTCGACCATGTTAACCCTGGAGAAAATTGTTAAGAATTCAAAACTCAATGCCAAACATCCAGGCTTCATCTAACCAATCTTGGCCGTGAAAAGTGCTACTTCTTGGACTCTTTTCCATTCAACCCCTGCCACCCTGGATGAAATTTTTTAATTTTCAAGACCTGAGTCCAGATATCTAGGCGCTTCATCCAGCTGATCTTGGCTGTGTTAAGTGCTACTTCTTGGACGCTTTTCCACTCGACCATGGTAACCCTGGAGAAAATTTTTAAGAATTCAAAACTTAATGCCAAACATCCAGGCTTCATCTAAACAATCTTGGCCGTGAATGGTGCTACTTCTTGGACTCTTTTCCATTCAACCCCTGCCACCCTGGAGGAAATTTTTTAATTTTCAAATCGAAAGTCCAAACGTCCAGGCGCTTCATCAAGCCGATCTTGGCTGGGTTAAGTGATACTTCTTGGACGCTTTTCCACTCGACCATGATAACCCTGGAGAAATTTTTAAGAATTCAAAACTTAATGCCAAACATCCAGGCTTCATCTAACCAATCTTGGCCGTGAAAGGTGCTACTTCTTGGACTCTTTTCCATTCAACCCCTGCCACCCTGGAGGAAATTTTTTAATTTTCAAAGCCTGAGTCCAGATATCTAGGCGCTTCATCCAGCCGATCTTGGCTGGGTTAAGTGCTACTTCTTGGCCACTTTACCACTCGACCATGGTAACGCTGGAGAAAATTTTTAAGAATTCAAAACTTAATGCCAAACATCCAGGCGCTTCATCTAGCCAATCTTGGCCGTGAAAGGTGCTACTTCTTGGACTCTTTTCCATTCAACCCCTGCCACCCTGGAGGAAACTTTTACATTTTCAAAGCAAAAGTCCAAACATCCAGGCGCTTCATCCAGCCAATCTTAGCTGGGTTAAGTGCTACTTCTTGGACGCTTTTCCACTCGACTATGGTAACGCTGGAGAAAATTTTTAAGAATTCAAAACTTAATGCCAAACATCCAGGCGCTTCATCTAGCCAATCTTGGCCGTGAAAGGTGCTACTTCTTGGACACTTTTCCATTCAACCCCTGCCACCCGGGAGGAAATTTAAAAATTTTTAAAGCAAAAGTCCAGATATCTAGGCGTTTCATCCAGCTGATCTTGGCTGTGTTAAGTGCTACTTCTTGGACGCTTTACCATTCGACCATGTTAACCCTGGAGAAAATTTTTAAGAATTCAAAACTTAATGCCAAACATCCAGGCTTCATCTAGCCAATATTGGCCGTGAAAGGTGCTACTTCTTGGACTCTTTTCCATTCAACCCCTGCCATCCTGGAGGAAATTTTTTAATTTTCAAAACCTGAGTCCAGATATCTAGGCGCTTCATCCAGTCGATCTTGGCTGTGTTAAGTGCTACTTCTTGGGCGCTTTTCCACTCGACCATGGTAACCCTGGAGAAAATTTTTAAGAATTCAAAACTTAATGCCAAACATCCAGGCTTCATCTAACCAATCTTGGCCAGGAAAGGTGCTACTTCTTTGACTCTTTTCCATTCAACCCCTGCCAGCCTGGAGGAAATTTTCAAATTTTTAAAGCGAAAGTCCAAACGTCCAGGCACTTCATTCAGCCGATCTTGGCTGGGTTAAGTGCGACTTCTCGGACAATGTCCCATTCAACCATGGTAACCCTGGAGGAAATTTTTAGGCGTTTGAATCCTAAGTCCAGACATCCAGGCGCTTCATCCAGCCGATATTGGCAGAGTTAGGTGCGACTTCTCAGACGACTTTTTCACTCGATCCCCGCCACCCTGGATGAATTTTTAAGCATTCAAAACCTAACCCCAGACATTCAGGCAAAATTGGTCGGGTTAAGTGCGAATTCGCGGATGCTTTCCCACTCGACCATGGTAACCCTGGAACAAATTTTTAAGCGTTCAAAACCTAAGTCCAGACATCCAGGCGCTTCATCCAGCCGATATTGGCAGAGTTAGGTGCGACTTCTCGGACGACTTTTTCACTCGATCCCCGCCACCCTGGTTGAATTTTTAAGCATTCAAAACCTAATTCCAGATATCCAGGCGCTTCGTCCAGCCGATATTGGCCGAGTTAGGTGCGACTACTTAGACGGTTTCCCATTCGACCATGGTAACCCTAGAGGAAACTTTTAAGCGCTCAAAATCTAAGCCCAAACATCCAGGCACTTCATCCAGGAGATATTGGCTGGGTTAAATTCGACTTCTCGGACGCTTTTCCACTCGACCATGGTAACCCTGGAAGAAATTTTTAAGCGTTCAAAACCAAAGTCCAGACATCCAGGCTCACAGACTAACCCCATAACAGTAAAACATTACTGGGCTTGATTAGATTAGATTCAGTACATAAGCCCAAACATCCAGATGATTCGTCCAGC
Organism: Puntigrus tetrazona; assembly: GCF_018831695.1. Lineage (NCBI taxonomy): Eukaryota > Metazoa > Chordata > Actinopteri > Cypriniformes > Cyprinidae > Puntigrus > Puntigrus tetrazona. The sequence continues at coordinate 1,003,743 of NW_025048726.1, forward strand.
CTAACTTGGCTGGGTTAACCTCAACTTCTTGGGCGATTTCCCACTCAAACATGGTAAACTTGGAATAAATTTTTAAGCATTCAAAACCTAAGTCCAGACATCCAGGTGCTTCATCCAGGTGATATTGGCCGGGTTAAGTGTGACTTCTAGGACACTTTCCCACTCGACCATGGTAACCCTGGAGGAAATTTTTAAGCGTTTAAAACCTAAGTCCAGACATCCAGGCGCTTCATCCAGCCGATGTTGGCCGAGTTAGGTGTGACTTCTCGGATGATTTTTTCACTCGATCCCCGCCAATCTGGATGAAATTTTTAAGCATTCAGAACCTAAGTTCAGACATCCAGGCGCTTCAACCAGGTGATATTGGCCGGGTTAAGTGCGACTTTTCAGACACTTTCCCACTCGACCATGGTAACCCTGGAAGAAAATTCCAGACATCCAGGCGCTTCATCTAGCCGATCTTGGCCGTGATAGGTGCTACTTCCTGGACTCTTTCCCACTCGACCATGGTAACCCTGGAGGAAATTTTTATGCGTTTAAAACCTAAGTCCAGACATCCAGGCTCACAGACTAACCTCATAACAGTAACACATCACTAGTCATGATATTATTATGTAAAGGCCTGGGCCCACAGACTCACCCCATTGCTATAACACTTTTATGGGCATGATCTTGGCCAGGATAAGTGCGACTTCTCAGAGGCTTTTCCACTCGACCATGGTAACCCTGGAGGAAAGTTTTAAGCGCTCAAAACCTAAGCCGAAACATCCAGGCGCTTCATCCAGGAGATATTGGCTGGGTTAAATGCGACTTCGCGGATGCTTTTCCACTCGACCATGGTAACCCTGGAAGAAATTTTTAAGCATTCAAAACCTAAGTCCAGACATCCAGGCGCTTCATCTAGCCGATCTTGACAGAGTTAGGTGCGACTTCTCGGATGACTTTTTCACTCAATCCCCAACACCCTGGATTAATTTTTAAGCATTCAAGACCTAACCCCAGACATCCAGGCGCTTCATCCAGGCGATATTGGCCGGATTAAGTGTGAATTCTCGAACACTTTCCCACTCGACCATGGTAACCCTGGATGAAGTTTTTAACCGTTTAAAACCTAAGTCCAGACATCCAGGCTCACAGACTAACCCCATAACAGTAAAAATTACTGGGCTTGATTAGATTCAGTACATAAGCCCAAACTTCCAGGTGATTCGTCCAGCCGAACTTGGCTGGGTTAACCTCAACTTCGTGGGCGATTTCCCACTCAAACATGGTAAACCTGGAACAAATTTTGGAGCATTCAAAACCTAAGTCCAGACATCCAGGTGCTTCATCCAGGTGATATTGGCCGGGTTAAGTGTGAATTCTCCGACACTTTCCCACTCGACCATGGTAACCCTGGATGAAATTTTTAACCGTTTAAAACCTAAGTCCAGACATCCAGGCGCTTCATCCAGCCCATATTGGCCGAGTTAGGTGTGACTTCTCAGACGATTTTTTCACTCGATCCCCGCCAAACTGGATGAAATTTTTAAGCATTCAGAACCTAAGTTCAGACATCCAGGTGCTTCATCCAGCTGATATTGGCCGAGTTAGGTGCGACTACTTGGACGGTTTCCCACTCGAACATGGCAAACCTGTAACAAATTTTTAAGCATTCAAAACCTAAGTCCAGACATCCAGGCGCTTCTTCCGGGAGGTATTGGCCGGGTTAAGTGCGTCTTCTCTGACACTTTCCCACTCGACCATGGTAACCCTGGAAGAAATTTTTAAGCTTTCAAAACCTAAGTCCAGACATCCAGGCTCACAGACTAAACCCCCTAACAGTAACACCTCACTGTGCGCAATATTATTATGTAAAGGCCTGGGCCCACAGACTCACCCCTCTACTAAAACACTTTTATGGGCATGATCATGGCCGGGTTAAGTGCCACTTTCTTGGACGCTTTACCACTCGACCATGGTAACCCTGGAGAAAATTTTTAAGTCCACACATTCAGGCGATATTGGCCGGGTTAAGTTCGACTTCTCGGTTGCTTTCCCACTCGACCATGGTAACCCTGGAAGAAATTTTTAAGCATTTAAAACTTAAGTCCGGAAATCCAGGCCCTTCTTCCAGGAGATATTGGCCAAGTTAGGTGCGACTTCTCGGACGACTTATTCACTCGATCTCCACCACCCTGGATGAAATTTTTAAGCATTCAAAACCTAAGTCCAGACATCCAGGCGCTTCATCTAGCTGATCTTGGCCGTGATAGGTGCTACTTTTTGGACTCTTTCCCACTCGACCCACTTCACCCTGGAAGAAATTTTTAAGCATTTAAAACCTAAGTCCAGACATCCAGGTGCTTCATCCAACCGTTGTTGGCCGGGTTAAGTTCGACTTCCCGGACGCTTTCACCCTCGACCATGGTAACCCTGGAAGAATTTTTTAAGCGTTTAAAACCTAAGTCCAAACGTCCAGACGCTTCATCCAGCTGATCTTGGCTGGGTTAAGTGCTACTTCTTGGACGCGTTACCACTCGACCATGATAACCATGGAGAAATTTTTTAAGAATTCAAAACTTAATGCCAAACATCCAGGCTTCATCTAACCAATCTTGGCCGTATAAGGTGCTACTTCTTGGACTCTTTTCCATTCAACCCCTGCCACCCTGGAGGAAATTTTTTAATTTTCAAAGCCTGAGTCCAGATATCTAGGCGCTTCATCCAGCCGATCTTGGCTGGGTTAAGTGCTACTTCTTGGCCACTTTACCACTCGACCATGGTAACCCTGGAGAAAAATTTTAAGAATTCAAAACTTAATGCCAAACATCCAGGCGCTTCATCTAGCCAATCTTGGCCGTGAAAGGTGCTACTTCTTGGACTCTTTACCATTCAACCCCTGCCACCCGGGAGGAAATTTAAAAATTTTTAAAGCAAAAGTCCAGATATTTAGGCGCTTCATCCAGCTGATCTTGGCTGTGTTAAGTGCTACTTCTTGGACGCTTTACCATTCGACCATGTTAAACCTGGAGAAAATTTTTAAGAATTCAAAACTTAATGCCAAACATCCAGGCTTCTTCTAACCAATCTTGGCCGTGAATTGTGCTACTTCTTGGACTGTTTTCCATTCAACCCCTGCCACCCTGGATTAAATTTTTTAATTTTCAAAACCTGAGTCCAGATATCTAGGCGCTTCATCCAGCCGATCTTGGCTGTGTTAAGTGCTACTTCTTGGACGCTTTTCCACTCGACCATGGTAACCCTGGAGAAAATTTTTAAGAATTCAAAACTTAATGCCAAACATCCAGGCTTCATCTAACCAATCTTGGCCGTGAATGGTGCTACTTCTTGGACTCTTTTCCATTCAACCCCTGCCACCCTGGAGGAAATTTTTTAATTTTCAAATCGAAAGTCCAAACGTCCAGGCGCTTCATCAAGCCGATCTTGGCTGGGTTAAGTGCTACTTCTTGGACGCTTTTCCACTCGACCATGATAACCCTGGAGAAATTTTTAAGAATTCAAAACTTAATGCCAAACATCCAGGCTTCATCTAACCAATCTTGGCCGTGAAAGGTGCTACTTCTTGGACTCTTTTCCATTCAACCCCTGCCACCCTGGAAGAAATTTTTTAATTTTCAAAGCCTGAGTCCAGATATCTAGGCGCTTCATCCAGCCGATCTTGGCTGGGTTAAGTGCTACTTCTTGGCCACTTTACCACTCGACCATGGTAACCCTGGAGAAAATTTTTAAGAATTCTAAACTTAATGCCAAACATCCAGGCGCTTCATCTAGCCAATCTTGGCCTGCGAAAGGTGCTACTTCTTGGACTCTTCTCCATTCAGCCCCTGCCACCCTGAGGAAACTTTTAAATTTTCAAAAAAAGTCCAAATATCCAGGCGCTTCATCCAGCCGATCTTGGCTGGGTTAAGTGCTACTTCTTGGACGCTTTTCCACTCGACTATGGTAACGCTGGAGAAAATTTTTAAGAATTCAAAACTTAATGCCAAACATCCAGGCGCTTCATCTAGCCAATCTTGGCCGTGAAAGGTGCTACTTCTTGGACTCTTTTCCGATCAACCCCTGCCACCCTGAAGGAAATTTTTTAATTTTCAAAACCTGAGTCCCGATATCTAGGTGCTTCATCCAGCCGATCTTGGCTGGGTTAAGTGCTATTTCTAGGACGCTTTTCCACTCGACCATGGTAACCCTGGAGAAAATTTTTAAAAATTCAAAACTTAATGCCAAACATCCAGGCGCTTCATCTAGCCAATCTTGGCCGTGAAAGGTGCTACTTCTTGGACTCTTTTCCATTCAAACCCTGCCACCCTGGAGGAAATTTTTAAATTTTCAAAACCTGAGTTCAGATATCTAGGCGCTTCATCCAGCCGATCTTGGCGGGGTTAAGTGCTATTTCTTAGATGCTTTTCCACTCGACCATGGTAACCCTGGAGAAAATTTTTAAGAACTCAAAACTTAATGCAAAACATCCAGGCTTCATCTAACCAATCTTGGCCGTGAAAGGTGCTACTTCTTGGACTCTTTTCCATTCAACCCCTGCCACCCTGGAGGAAATTTTTTAATTTTCAAAGCCTGAGTCCAGATATCTAGGCGCTTCATCCAGCCAATCTTGGCAGGGTTAAGTGCTACTTCTTGGACGCTTTACCACTCGACCACGGTAACCCTGGAGAAAATTTTTAAGAATTCAAAACTTAATGCCAAACATCCAGGCTTCATCTAACCAATCTTGGCCGTGAAAAGTGCTACTTCTTGAACTCTTTTCCGTTCAACCCCTTGCCACCCTGGAGGAATTTTTTTTAATTTTCAAAACCTGAGTTCAGATATCTAGGCGCTTCATTCAGCCGATCTTGGCTGGGTTAAGTGCTACTTCTTGGACGCTTTTCCACTCGACCTTGTTAACCCTGGAGAAAATTTTTAAGAATATAAAACTTAATGCCTAACATCCAGGCGCTTCATCTAGCCAATCTTGGCCGTGAAAGGTGCTACTTCTTGCACTCTTTTCCATTCAACACCTGCCACCCTGGAGAAAATTTTTTAATTTTCAAAGCCTGAGTCCAGATATCTAGGCGCTTCATTCAGCCGATCTTGGCTGGGTTAAGTGCTACTTCTTGGACGCTTTTCCACTCGACCATGGTAACCCTGGAGAAAATTTTTAAGAATTCAAAACTTAATGCCTAACATCCAGGCGCTTCATCTAGCCAATCTTGGCCGTGAAAGGTGCTACTTCTTGGACTCTTTTCCATTCAACCCCTGCCACCCTGGAGAAAATTTTTAAATTTTCAAAGCAAAAAGTCCAAAAGTCCAGGCGCTTCATCCAGCCGATCTTGGCTGGGTTAAGTGCTACTTCTTGGACGTTTTACCACTCGACCATGGTAACCCTGGAGGAAATTTTTTTATTTTTCTAAACCTGAGTCCAGATATCTAGGCGCTTCATCCGGCCGGTCTTGGCTGGGTTAAGTGCTACTTCTTGGCCACTTTACCACTCGACCATGGTAACCCTGGAGAAAATTTTTAAGAATTCAAAACCTAATGCCAAACATCCAGGCGCTTCATCTTGCCAATCTTGGCCGTGAAAGGTGCTACTTCTTGGACTGCTTTCCTTTCAACCCCTGCCACCCTGGAGAAAATTTTTAAATTTTCAAAGCAAAAAGTCCAAAAGTCCAGGCGCTTCATCCAGCCGATCTTGGCTGGGTTAAGTGCTACTTCTCAGACGCTTTACCACTCGACCATGGTAACCCTGGAGGAAATTTTTTTATTTTTCTAAACCTGAGTCCAGATATCTAGGCGCTTCATCCGGCCGGTCTTGGCTGGGTTAAGTGCTACTTCTTGGACGCTTTTCCACTCGACCATGGTAAGCCTGGAGAAAATTTTTAAGAATTCAAAACTTAATGCCAAACATCCAGGCTTCACCTAGCCAATCTTGGCCGTGAAAGGTGCTACTTCTTGAACTGCTTTCCTTTCAACCCCTGCCACCCTGGAGTAAATTTTTAAATTTTCAAAGCAAAAGTCCAGATATCTAGGCGCTTCATCCAGCCGGTCTTGGCTGGGTTAAGTGCTACTTCTTGGACGCTTTTCCACTCGACCATGGTAACCCTGGAGAAAATTTTTAAGAATTCAAAACTTAATGCCAAACATCCAGGCTTCATCTAACCAATCTTGGCCGTGAAAGGTGCTACTTCTTGGACTCTTTTCCATTGAACCGCTGCCAGCCTGGAAGAAATTTTCAAATTTTCAAAGTGAAAGTCCAAACGTCCAGGCACTTCATTGAGCCGATCTTGGCTGGGTTAAGTGCTACTTCTTGGACGCTTTTCCACTCGACCAGGGTAACACTGGAGAAAATTTTTAAGAATTCAAAACTTAATGCCAAACATCCAGGCTTCATCTAGCCAATCTTTTTCCGTGAAAGGTGCTACTTCTTGGACTCATTTCCACTCAACCCTTGCCACCCTGGAGGAAATTTTTAAAGCGAAAGTCCAAACGTCCAGGCACTTTATCCAGCCGATCTTGGCTGGGTTAAGTGCTACTTCTTGGACTCTTTTCCATTCAACCCCTGCCACCCTGGAGAAAATTTTTTAATTTTCAAAGCGAAAGTCCAAACGTCCAGGCGCTTCATCCTGCCGATCTTGGCTGGGTTAAGTGCTACTTCTTGGACGCTTTTCCACTCGACCATGGTAACCCTGGAGAAAATTTTTAAGAATTCAAAACTTAATGCCAAACATCCAGGCCCTTCATCTAGCCAATCTTGGCCGTGAAAGGTGCTACTTGTTGGACTCTTTTCCATTCAACCCCTGCCACCCTGAGGAAATTTTTAATTTTCAAAGACTGAGTCCAGATATCTAGGCGCTTCATCCAGCCGATCTTGGCTGGGTTAAGTGCTACTTCTTGGACGCTTTACCACTCGACCACGGTAACCCTGGAGAAAATTTTTAGGAATTCAAAACTTAATGCCAAACATCCAGGCTCTTCATCTAGCCAATCTTGGCCGTGAAAGGTGCTACTTCTTGGACTCTTTTCCATTCAACCCTGCCACCCTGGAGGAAATTTTTAATTTTCAAAGCAAAAGTCCAAACGTCCAGGCGCTTCATCCAGCCGATCTTGGCTAGGTTAAGTGCTACTTCTTGGACGCTTTTCCACTCGACCATGGTAACCCTGGAGAAAATTTTTAAGAATTCAAAACATGATGCCAAACATCCAGGCACTTCATCTAGCCAATCTTGGCCGTGAAAGGTGCTACTTCTTGGACTCTTTTCCATTAAACAAGTGCCACCCTGGAGGAAATTTTTTAATTTTCAAAACCTGAGTCCAGATATCTAGGCGCTTCATCCAGCCGATCTTGGCTGGGTTAAGTGCTACTTCTTACACGCTTTTCCACTCGACCATGGTAACCATGGAGAAAATTTTTAAGAATTCAAAACTTAATGCCAAACATCCAGGTGCTTCATCTAGCCAATCTTGGCCGTGAAAGGTGCTACTTCTTGGACTCTTTTCCATTCAACCCCTGCCAGCCTGGAGGAAATTTTTTAATTTTCAAAGACTGAGTCCAGATATCTAGGCGCTTCATCCAGCCGATCTTGGCTGGGTTAAGTGCTACTTCTTGGACGCTTTTCCACTCGACCATGGTAACCCTGGAGAAAATTTTTAAGAATTCAAAACTTAATGCCAAACATCCAGGCTTAATCTAGCCAATCTTGGCCGTGAAAGGTGCTAATTATTGGTCTCTTTTCCAATCAACCCCTGCCACCTTGGAGGAAATTTTTAAATTTTTAAAGCAAAAGTCCAAATGTCCAGGCACTTCTTCCAGCCGATCTTGGCTGGGTTATGTAGGCGCTACTACTTCTTGGACGCTTTTCCACTCGACCATGGTAACCCTGGAGAAAATTTTTAAGAATTCAAAACTTAATGCCAAACATCCAGGCTTAATCTAGCCAATCTTGGCCGTGAAAGGTGCTAATTATTGGTCTCTTTTCCAATCAACCCCTGCCACCTTGGAGGAAATTTTTAAATTTTTAAAGCAAAAGTCCAAATGTCCAGGCACTTCTTCCAGCCGATCTTGGCTGGGTTATGTGCTGCTACTTCTTGACGCTTTTTCCACTCGACCATGGTAACCCTGGAGAAAATTTTTAAGAATTCAAAACTTAATGCCAAACATCCAGGCGCTTCATCTAGCCAATCTTGGCCGTGAATGGTGCTACTTCTTGGACTCTTTTCCATTCAACCCCTGCCACCCTGGAGGAAATTTTTTAATTTTCAAAACGAAAGTCCAAACGTCCAGGCGCTTCATCCAGCCGATCTTGGCTAGGTTAAGTGCTACTTCTTGACGCTTTTCCACTCAACCATGGTAACCCTGGAGAAAATTTTTAAGAATTCAAAACTTAATGCCAAACATCCAGGCTTCATCTAACCAATCTTGGCCGTGAAAGGTGCTACTTCTTGGACTCTTTTCCATTCAACCCCTGCCACCCTGGAGGGAATTTTTTAATTTTCAAAACCTGAATCCAGATATCTAGGCGCTTCATCCAGCCGATCTTGGCTGTGTTAAGTGCTACTTCTTGGACGCTTTTCCACTCGACCATGGTAACCCTGGAGAAAATTTTTAAGAATTCTAAACTTAATGCCAAACATCCAGGCTTCATCTAACCAATCTTGGCCGTGAAAGGTGCTACTTCTTGGACTCCTTTCCTTTCAACACCTGCCACCCTGGATAAAATTTTTAAATTTTCAAAGCAAAAGTCCAAAAGTCCAGGCGCTTCATCCAGCCGATCTTGGCTGGGTTAAGTGCTACTTCTTGGGCGCTTTACCACTCGACCATGGTAACCCTGGAGGAAATTTTTTTATTTTTCTAAACCTGAGTCCAGATATCTAGGCGCTTCATCCAGCCGGTCTTGGCTGGGTTAAGTGCTACTTCTTGGACGCTTTACCACTCGACCACGGTAACCCTGGAGAAAATTTTTAAGAATTCAAAATTTAATGCCAAACATCCAGGCTTCATCTAGCCAATCTTGGCCGTGAAAGATGCTACTTCTTGAACTCTTTTCCATTCAACCCCTTGCCACCCTGGAGGAATTTTTTTTAATTTTCAAAACCTGAGTTCAGATATCTAGTCGCTTCATCCAGCCGATCTTGGCTGGGTTAAGTGCTACTTCTTACACGCTTTTCCACTCGACCATGGTAACCCTGGAGAAAATTTTTAAGAATTCAAAACTTAATGCCAAACATCCAGGCGCTTCATCTAGCCAATCTTGGCCGTGAAAGGTGCTACTTCTTGGACTGTTTTCCATTCAACCCTTGCCACCCTGGAGGAAATTTTTAATTTTCAAAGACTGAGTCCAGATATCTAGGCGCTTCATCCAGCCGATCTTGGCTGGGTTAAGTGCTACTTCTTGGACGCTTTTCCACTCGACCATGGTAACCCTGGAGAAAATTTTTAAGAATTCAAAACTTAATGCCAAACATATAGGCTTCATCTAGCCAATCTTTTTCCGTGAAAGGTGCTACTTCTTGGACTCTTTTCCACTCAACCCTTGCCACCCTGGAGGAATTTTTTTAATCTTTAAAGCGAAAGTCCAAACGTCCAGGCGCTTCATCCAGCCGATCTTGGCTGGGTTAAGTGCTACTTCTTGGACACTTTTCCACTCGTCCGCCATGGTAACCCTGGAGAAAAATTTTAAGAATTGAAAACTTAATGCCAAACATCCAGGCGCTTCATCTAGCCAATTTTGGCCGTGAAAGGTGCTACTTCTTGGACTCTTTTCCACTCAACCCCTGCCACCCTGGAGGAAATTTTTTAATTTTCAAGACCTGAGTCCAGATATCTAGGCACTTCATCCAGCCGATCTTGGCTGGGTTAAGTGCTACTTTTTGACGCCTTTCCACTCGACCATGCTAACCCTGGAGAAAATTTTTAAGAATTCAAAACTTAATGCCAAACATCCAGGCTTCATCTAACCAATCTAGGCCGTGAAAGGTGCTACTTCTTGGACTCTTTTCCATTCAACCCCTGCCACCCTGGAGGAAAGTTTTTAATTTTTAAAGCGAAAGTCCAAACGTCCAGGCGCTTTATCCAGCCGATCTTGGCTGGGTTAAGTGCTACTTCTTGGACTCTTTTCCATTCAACCCCTGCCACCCTGGAGGAAACTTTTTAATCTTTCAAAGCGAAAGTCCAAACGTCCAGGCGCTTCATCCAGCCGATCTTGGCTGGGTTAAGTGCTACTTGGACGCTTTTCCACTCGACCATGGTAACCCTGGAGAAAATTTTTAAGAATTCAAAACCTAATGCCAAACATCCAGGCCCTTCATCTAGCCAATCTTGGCCGTGAAAGGTGCTACTTCTTGGACTCTTTTCCATTCAACCCCTGCCACCCTGGAGGAAATATTTTAATTTTCAAAACCTGAGTCCAGATATCTAGGCACTTCATCCAGCCGATCTTAGCTGGGTTAAGTGCTACTTCTTGGACGCTTTTCCACTCGACCATGGTAACCCTGGAGAAATTTTTAAGAATTCAAAACTTAATGCCAAACATCCAGGCCCTTCATCTAGCCAATCTTGGCCGTGAAAGGTGCTACTTCTTGGACTCTTTTCCATTCAACCCCTGCCAACCTGGAGGAAATTTTTAATTTTCAAAACCTGAGTCCAGATATCTAGGCACTTCATCCAGCCGATCTTGGCTGGGTTAAGTGCTACTTTTGGACGCTTTCCACTCGACCATGCTAACCCTGGAGAAAATTTTTAAGAATTCAAAACTTAATGCCAAACATCCAGGCTTCATCTAACCAATCTAGGCCGTGAAAGGTGCTACTTCTTGGACTCTTTTCCATTCAACCCCTGCCACCCTGGAGGAAAGTTTTTAATTTTTAAAGCGAAAGTCCAAACGTCCAGGCGCTTTATCCAGCCGATCTTGGCTGGATTAAGTGCTACTTCTTGACGCTTTTCCACTCGACCATGGTAACCCTGGAGAAAATTTTTAAGAATTCAAAACCTAATGCCAAACATCCAGGCCCTTCATCTAGCCAATCTTGGCCGTGAAAGGTGCTACTTCTTGGACTCTTTTCAATCCAACCCCAGCCACCCTGGAGGAAATATTTTAATTTTCAAAGACTGAGTCCAGTTTTTTTTAAATTTTTAATTTTCAAAGCTAAAGTCCAAACGTCCAGGCACCTCATCCAGCCGATCTTGGCTGTGTTAAGTGTTACTTCTTGACGCGCTTTCCACTCGACCATGGTAACCCTGGAGAAATTTTTAAGAATTCAAAACTTAATGCCAAACATCTAGGCCCTTCATCTAGCCAATCTTGGCCGTGAAAGGTGCTAATTCTTGGACTCTTTTCCATTCAACCCCTGCCACCCTGGAGGAAATTTTTTAATTTTCAAAGACTGAGTCCAGATATCTAGGCGCTTCATCCAATTGATCTTGGCTGGGTTAAGTGCTACTTCTTGGACGCTTTACCACTCGACCATGGTAACCCTGGAGAAAATTTTTAAGAATTCAAAACTTAACGCCAAACATCCAGGCACTTCATCTAGCCAATCTTGGCCGTGAATGGTGCTACTTCTTGGACTCTTTTCCATTCAACCCCTGCCACCCTGGAGGAAATTTTTTAATTTTCAAATCGAAAGTCCAAACGTCCAGGCGCTTCATCGAGCCGATCTTGGCTGGATTAAGTGCTACTTCTTGGACGCTTTTCCACTCGACCATGATAACCCTGGAGAAATTTTTAAGAATTCAAAACTTAATGCCAAACATCCAGGCTTCATCTAACCAATCTTGGCCGTGAAAGGTGCTACTTCTTGGACTCTTTTCCATTCAACCCCTGCCACCCTGGAGAAAATTTTTTAATTTTCAAAGCCTGAGTCCAGATATCTAGGCGCTTCATCCAGCCGATTTTGGCTGGGTTAAGTGCTACTTCTTGGCCACTTTACCACTCGACCATGGTAACCCTGGAGAAAATTTTTAAGAATTCAAAACTTAATGCCAAACATCCAGGCACTTCATCTAGCCAATCTTGGCCGTGAAAGGTGCTACTTCTTGGACTCTTTTCCATTCAACCCCTGCCACCCTGGAGGAAACTTTTAAATTTTTAAAGCAAAAGTCAAAACATCCAGGCGCTTCATCCAGCCGATCTTGGCTGGGTTAAGTGCTACTTCTTGGATGCTTTTCCACTCGACTATGGTAACCCTGGAGAAAATTTTTAAGAATTCAAAACTTAATGCCAAACATCCAGGCGCTTCGTCTAGCCAATCTTGGCCGTGAAAGGTGCTACTTCTTGGACTCTTTTCCATTCAACCCCTGCCACCCTGGAGAAAATTTTTTAATTTTCAAAGCCTGAGTCCAGATATCTAGGCGCTTCATTCAGCCGCTCTTGGCTGGGTTAAGTGCTACTTCTTGGATGCTTTTTCACTCGACCATGGTAACCCTGGAGAAAATTTTTAAGAATTCAAAACATGATGCCAAACATCCAGGCACTTCATCTAGCCAATCTTGGCCGTGAAAGGTGTTACTTCTTGGACTCTTTTCCATTAAACAAGTGCCACCCTGGACGAAATTTTTTAATTTTCAAAACCTGAGTCCAGATATCTAGGCGCTTCATCCAGTCGATCTTGGCTGTGTTAAGTGCTACTTCTTGGACGCTTTTCCACTCGACCATGGTAACCCTGGAGAAAATTTTTAAGAATTCAAAACTTAATGCCAAACATCCAGGCTTCATCTAACCAATCTTGGCCATGAAAGGTGCTACTACTTGGATGCTTTTCCATTCAACCCCTGCCACCCTGGAAGAAATTTTTTAATTTTCAAAGCGAAAGTCCAAACGTCCAGGCACTTCATCCAGCCGATCTTGGCTGGGTTAAGTGCTACTTCTTGGACGCTTTTCCACTCGACCATGGTAACCCTGGGGAAAATTTTTAAGAATTCAAAACTTAATGCCAAACATCCAGGCCCTTCATCTAGCCAATCTTGGCCGTGAAAGGTGCTACTTCTTGGACTCTTTTCCATTCAACCCCTGCCACTCTGGAGGAAATTTTTTAATTTTCAAAACCTGAGTCCAGATATCTAGGCGCTTCATCCAGCCGATCTTGGCCGGGTTAAGTGCTATTTCTTAGACGCTTTTCCACTCGACCATGGTAACCCTGGGGAAAATTTTTAAGAATTCAAAACTTAATGCCAAACATCCAGGCTTAATCTAGCCAATCTTGGCCGTGAAAGGTGCTACTTCTTGGACTCCTTTCCTTTCAACCCCTGCCACCCTGGAGAAAATTTTTAAATTTTCAAAGCAAAAGTCCAAAAAGTCCAGGCGCTTCATCCAGCCGATCTTGGCTGGGTTAAGTGCTACTTCTCAGACGCTTTACCACTCGACCATGGTAACCCTGGAGGAAATTTTTTTATTTTTCTAAACCTGAGTCCAGATATCTAGGCGCTTCATCCGCCGGTCTTGGCTGGGTTAAGTGCTACTTCTTGGACGCTTTTCCACTCGACCATGGTAAGCCTGGAGAAAATTTTTAAGAATTCAAAACTTAATGCCAAACATCCAGGCTTCACCTAGCCAATCTTGGCCGTGAAAGGTGCTACTTCTTGGACTCTTTTCCATTCAACCCCTGCCAGCCTGGAGGAAATTTTCAAATTTTCAAAGCGAAAGTCGAAACGTTCAGGCACTTCATTCAGCCGATCTTGGCTGGGTTAAGTGCTACTTCTTGGATGCTTTTCCACTCGACCATGGTAACCCTGGAGAAAATTTTTAAGAATTCCAATCTTAATGCTAAACATCCAGGTGCTTCATCTAGCCAATCTTGGCCGTGAAAGGTGCTACTTCTTGGACTGCTTTCCTTTCAACCCCTGCCACCCTGGAGTAAATTTTTAAATTTTCAATGCAAAAGTCTAGATATCTAGGCGCTTCATCCAGCCGGTCTTGGCTGGGTTAAGTGCTACTTCTTGGACGCTTTTCCACTCGACCATGGTAACCCTGGAGAAAATTTTTAAGAATTCAAAACTTAATGCCAAACATCCAGGCTTCATCTAACCAATCTTGGCCGTGAAAGGTGCTACTTCTTGGACTCTTTTCCATTGAACCGCTGCCAGCCTGGAAGAAATTTTCAAATTTTCAAAGCGAAAGTCCAAACGTCCAGGCACTTCATTGAGCCGATCTTGGCTGGGTTAAGTGCTACTTCTTGGACGCTTTTCCACTCGACCAGGGTAACACTGGAGAAAATTTTTAAGAATTCAAAACTTAATGCCAAACATCCAGGCTTCATCTAGCCAATCTTTTCCGTGAAAGGTGCTACTTCTTGGACTCATTTCCACTCAACCCTTGCCACCCTGGAGGAAATTTTTAAAGCGAAAGTCAAACGTCCAGGCACTTTATCCAGCCGATCTTGGCTGGGTTAAGTGCTACTTCTTGTGACTCTTTTCCATTCAACCCCTGCCACCCTGGAGAAAATTTTTTAATTTTCAAAGCGAAAGTCCAAACGTCCAGGCGCTTCATCCTGCCGATCTTGGCTGGGTTAAGTGCTACTTCTTGGACGCTTTTCCACTCGACCATGGTAACCCTGCAGAAAATTTTTAAGAATTCAAAACTTAATGCCAAACATCCAGGCCCTTCATCTAGCCAATCTTGGCCGTGAAAGGTGCTACTTGTTGGACTCTTTTCCATTCAACCCCTGCCACCCTGGAGGAAATTTTTTAATTTTCAAAGACTGAGTCCAGATATCTAGGCGCTTCATCCAGCCGATCTTGGCTGGGTTAAGTGCTACTTCTTGGACGCTTTACCACTCGACCACGGTAACCCTGGAGAAAATTTTTAGGAATTCAAAACTTAATGCCAAACATCCAGGCTCTTCATCTAACCAATCTTGGCCGTGAAAGGTGCTACTTCTTGGACTCTTTTCCATTCAACCCCTGCCACCCTGGAGGAAATTTTTAAATTTTCAAAGCAAAAGTCCAAACGTCCAGGCGCTTCATCCAGCCGATCTTGGCTAGGTTAAGTGCTACTTCTTGGACGCTTTTCCACTCGACCATGGTAACCCTGGAGAAAATTTTTAAGAATTCAAAACATGATGCCAAACATCCAGGCACTTCATCTAGCCAATCTTGGCCGTGAAAGGTGCTACTTCTTGGACTCTTTTCCATTAAACAAGTGCCACCCTGGAGGAAATTTTTTAATTTTCAAAACCTGAGTCCAGATATCTAGGCGCTTCATCCAGCCGATCTTGGCTGGGTTAAGTGCTACTTCTTACACGCTTTTCCACTCGACCATGGTAACCATGGAGAAAATTTTTAAGAATTCAAAACTTAATGCCAAACATCCAGGTGCTTCATCTAGCCAATCTTGGCCGTGAAAGGTGCTACTTCTTGGACTCTTTTCCATTCAACCCCTGCCAGCCTGGAGGAAATTTTTTAATTTTCAAAGACTGAGTCCAGATATCTAGGCGCTTCATCCAGCCGATCTTGGCTGGGTTAAGTGCTACTTCTTGGACGCTTTTCCACTCGACCATGGTAACCCTGGAGAAAATTTTTAAGAATTCAAAACTTAATGCCAAACATCCAGGCTTAATCTAGCCAATCTTGGCCGTGAAAGGTGCTAATTATTGGTCTCTTTTCCAATCAACCCCTGCCACCTTGGAGGAAATTTTTAAATTTTTAAAGCAAAAGTCCAAATGTCCAGGCACTTCTTCCAGCCGATCTTGGCTGGGTTATGTGCTACTTCTTGGACGCTTTTCCACTCGACCATGGTAACCCTGGAGAAAATTTTTAAGAATTCAAAACTTAATGCCAAACATCCAGGCGCTTCATCTAGCCAATCTTGGCCGTGAATGGTGCTACTTCTTGGACTCTTTTCCATTCAACCCCTGCCACCCTGGAGGAAATTTTTAATTTTCAAAACGAAAGTCCAAACGTCCAGGCGCTTCATCCAGCCGATCTTGGCTAGGTTAAGTGCTACTTCTTGGACGCTTTTCCACTCAACCATGGTAACCCTGGAGAAAATTTTTAAGAATTCAAAACTTAATGCCAAACATCCAGGCTTCATCTAACCAATCTTGGCCGTGAAAGGTGCTACTTCTTGGACTCTTTTCCATTCAACCCCTGCCACCCTGGAGGGAATTTTTAATTTTCAAAACCTGAATCCAGATATCTAGGCGCTTCATCCAGCCGATCTTGGCTGTGTTAAGTGCTACTTCTTGGACGCTTTTCCACTCGACCATGGTAACCCTGGAGAAAATTTTTAAGAATTCTAAACTTAATGCCAAACATCCAGGCTTCATCTAACCAATCTTGGCCGTGAAAGGTGCTACTTCTTGGACTCCTTTCCTTTCAACACCTGCCACCCTGGATAAAATTTTTAAATTTTCAAAGCAAAAGTCCAAAAGTCCAGGCGCTTCATCCAGCCGATCTTGGCTGGGTTAAGTGCTACTTCTTGGGCGCTTTACCACTCGACCATGGTAACCCTGGAGGAAATTTTTTTATTTTTCTAAACCTGAGTCCAGATATCTAGGCGCTTCATCCAGCCGGTCTTGGCTGGGTTAAGTGCTACTTCTTGGACGCTTTACCACACTCGACCACGGTAACCCTGGAGAAAATTTTTAAGAATTCAAAACTTAATGCCAAACATCCAGGCGCTTCATCTAGCCAATCTTGGCCGTGAAAGGTGCTACTTCTTGGACTGTTTTCCATTCAACCCTTGCCACCCTGGAGGAAATTTTTTAATTTTCAAAGACTGAGTCCAGATATCTAGGCGCTTCATCCAGCCGATCTTGGCTGGGTTAAGTGCTACTTCTTGGACGCTTTTCCACTCGACCATGGTAACCCTGGAGAAAATTTTTAAGAATTCAAAACTTAATGCCAAACATATAGGCTTCATCTAGCCAATCTTTTTCCGTGAAAGGTGCTACTTCTTGGACGCTTTTCCACTCAACCCTTGCCACCCTGGAGGATTTTTTTAATCTTAAAGCGAAAGTCCAAACGTCCAGGCGCTTCATCCAGCCGATCTTGGCTGGGTTAAGTGCTACTTCTTGGACACTTTTCCACTCGTCCATGGTAACCCTGGAGAAAAATTTTAAGAATTGAAAACTTAATGCCAAACATCCAGGCGCTTCATCTAGCCAATTTTGGCCGTGAAAGGTGCTACTTCTTGGACTCTTTTCCATTCAACCCCTGCCACCCTGGAGGAAATTTTTAATTTTCAAGACCTGAGTCCAGATATCTAGGCACTTCATCCAGCCGATCTTGGCTGGGTTAAGTGCTACTTTTTGGACGCCTTTCCACTCGACCATGCTAACCCTGGAGAAAATTTTTAAGAATTCAAAACTTAATGCCAAACATCCAGGCTTCATCTAACCAATCTAGGCCGTGAAAGGTGCTACTTCTTGGACTCTTTTCCATTCAACCCCTGCCACCCTGGAGAAAGTTTTTAATTTTTAAAGCGAAAGTCCAAACGTCCAGGCGCTTTATCCAGCCGATCTTGGCTGGGTTAAGTGCTACTTCTTGGACTCTTTTCCATTCAACCCCTGCCACCCTGGAGGAAACTTTTTAATCTTCAAAGCGAAAGTCCAAACGTCCAGGCGCTTCATCCAGCCGATCTTGGCTGGGTTAAGTGCTACTTCTTGGACGCTTTTCCACTCGACCATGGTAACCCTGGAGAAAATTTTTAAGAATTCAAAACCTAATGCCAAACATCCAGGCCCTTCATCTAGCCAATCTTGGCCGTGAAAGGTGCTACTTCTTGGACTCTTTTCCATTCAACCCCTGCCACCCTGGAGGAAATATTTTAATTTTCAAAACCTGAGTCCAGATATCTAGGCACTTCATCCAGCCGATCTTAGCTGGGTTAAGTGCTA
Source organism: Puntigrus tetrazona (assembly GCF_018831695.1). NCBI lineage: Eukaryota > Metazoa > Chordata > Actinopteri > Cypriniformes > Cyprinidae > Puntigrus > Puntigrus tetrazona. Next base: position 1,021,563 of record NW_025048726.1, read on the forward strand.
CTTCTTGGACGCTTTTCCACTCGACCATGGTAACCCTGGAGAAATTTTTTAAGAATTCAAAACTTAATGCCAAACATCCAGGCCCTTCATCTAGCCAATCTTGGCCGTGAAAGGTGCTACTTCTTGGACTCTTTTCCATTCAACCCCTGCCAACCTGGAGGAAATTTTTTAATTTTCAAAACCTGAGTCCAGATATCTAGGCACTTCATCCAGCCGATCTTGGCTGGGTTAAGTGCTACTTTTTGGACGCCTTTCCACTCGACCATGCTAACCCTGGAGAAAATTTTTAAGAATTCAAAACTTAATGCCAAACATCCAGGCTTCATCTAACCAATCTAGGCCGTGAAAGGTGCTACTTCTTGGACTCTTTTCCATTCAACCCCTGCCACCCTGGAGGAAAGTTTTTAATTTTTAAGGCGAAAGTCCAAACGTCCAGGTGCTTTATCCAGCCGATCTTGGCTGGGTTAAGTGCTACTTCTTGGACTCTTTTCCATTCAACCCCTGCCACCCTGGAGGAAACTTTTTAATTTTCAAAGCGAAAGTCCAAACGTCCAGGCGCTTCATCCAGCCGATCTTGGCTGGGTTAAGTGCTACTTCTTGGACGCTTTTCCACTCGACCATGGTAACCCTGGAGAAAATTTTTAAGAATTCAAAACCTAATGCCAAACATCCAGGCCCTTCATCTAGCCAATCTTGGCCGTGAAAGGTGCTACTTCTTGGACTCTTTTCAATCCAACCCCAGCCACCCTGGAGGAAATATTTTAATTTTCAAAGACTGAGTCCAGTTTTTTTTTTTAATTTTTTAATTTTCAAAGCTAAAGTCCAAACGTCCAGGCACTTCATCCAGCCGATCTTGGCTGGGTTAAGTGCTACTTCTTGGACGCTTTTCCACTCGACCATGGTAACCCTGGAGAAATTTTTTAAGAATTCAAAACTTAATGCCAAACATCCAGGCCCTTCATCTAGCCAATCTTGGCCGTGAAAGGTGCTAATTCTTGGACTCTTTTCCATTCAACCCCTGCCACCCTGGAGGAAATTTTTTAATTTTCAAAGACTGAGTCCAGATATCTAGGCGCTTCATCCAATTGATCTTGGCTGGGTTAAGTGCTACTTCTTGGACGCTTTACCACTCGACCATGGTAACCCTGGAGAAAATTTTTAAGAATTCAAAACTTAATGCCAAACATCCAGGCACTTCATCTAGCCAATCTTGGCCGTGAATGGTGCTACTTCTTGGACTCTTTTCCATTCAACCCCTGCCACCCTGGAGGAAATTTTTTAATTTTCAAATCGAAAGTCCAAACGTCCAGGCGCTTCATCAAGCCGATCTTGGCTGGATTAAGTGCTACTTCTTGGACGCTTTTCCACTCGACCATGATAACCCTGGAGAAATTTTTAAGAATTCAAAACTTAATGCCAAACATCCAGGCTTCATCTAACCAATCTTGGCCGTGAAAGGTGCTACTTCTTGGACTCTTTTCCATTCAACCCCTGCCACCCTGGAGAAAATTTTTTAATTTTCAAAGCCTGAGTCCAGATATCTAGGCGCTTCATCCAGCCGATTTTGGCTGGGTTAAGTGCTACTTCTTGGCCACTTTACCACTCGACCATGGTAACCCTGGAGAAAATTTTTAAGAATTCAAAACTTAATGCCAAACATCCAGGCACTTCATCTAGCCAATCTTGGCCGTGAAAGGTGCTACTTCTTGGACTCTTTTCCATTCAACCCCTGCCACCCTGGAGGAAATTTTTAATTTTTTTCAAAACCTGACATCCCGATATCTGAAAGGTGCTTCATCCAGCCGATCTTGGCTGGGTTAAGTGCTACTTCTAGGACTTCGCTTTTCCACTCGACCATGGTAACCCTGGGAAAATTTTTAAGAATTCAAAACTTAATGCCAAACATCCAGGCTTCATCTAGCCAATCTTGGCCGTGAAAGGTGCTACTTCTTGGACTCTTTTCCATTAACAAGTGCCACCCTGGAGGAAAGTTTTTAATTTTCAAAACCTGAGTCCAGATATCTAGGCGCTTCATCCAGTCAATCTTGGCTGGGTTAAGTGCTATTTCTTGGACGCTTTTCCACTCGACCATGGTAACCCTGGAGAAATTTTTAAGAATTCAAAACTTAATGCCAAACATCCAGGCCCTTCATCTAGCCAATCTTGGCCGTGAAAGGTGCTACTTCTTGGACTCTTTTCCATTCAACCCCTGCCACCCTGGAGGAAATTTTTTAATTTTCAAAACCTGAGTCCAGATATTAAGGCACTTCATCCAGCCGATCTTGGCTGGGTTAAGTGCTACTTTTTGGACGCCTTTCCACTCGACCATGCTAACCCTGGAGAAAATTTTTAAGAATTCAAAACTTAATGCCAAACATCCAGGCTTCATCTAACCAATCTAGGCCGTGAAAAGGTGCTACTTCTTGACTCTTTTCCATTCAACCCCTGCCACCCTGGAGAAAGTTTTTAATTTTTAAAGCGAAAGTCCAAATGTCCAGGCGCTTTATCCAACCGATCTTGGCTGGGTTAAGTGCTACCTCTTGGACTCTTTTCCATTCAACCCCTGCCACCCTGGAGGAAACTTTTTAATTTTCAAAGCGAAAGTCCAAACGTCCAGGCGCTTCATCCAGCCGATCTTGGCTGGGTTAAGTGCTACTTCTTGGACGCTTTTCCACTCGACCATGGTAACCCTGGAGAAAATTTTTAAGAATTCAAAACTTAATGCCAAACATCCAGGCTTCATCTAACCAATCTTGGCCGTGAAAGGTGCTACTTCTTGGACTCTTTTCCATTGAACCGCTGCCAGCCTGGAGGAAATTTTCAAATTTTCAAAGCGAAAGCCCAAACGTCCAAGCACTTCATTGAGCCGATCTTGGCTGGGTTAAGTGCTACTTCTTGGACGCTTTTCCACTCGACCAGGGTAACACTGGAGAAAATTTTTAAGAATTCAAAACTTAATGCCAAACATCCAGGCTTCATCTAACCAATCTTTTTCCGTGAAAGGTGCTACTTCTTGGACTCATTTCCACTCAACCCTTGCCACCCTGGAGGAAATTTTTAAAGCGAAAGTCCAAACGTCCAGGCACTTTATCCAGCCGATCTTGGCTGGGTTAAGTGCTACTTCTTGGACTCTTTTCCATTCAACCCCTGCCACCCTGGAGGAAATTTTTAATTTTCAAAGCGAAAGTCCAAACGTCCAGGCGCTTCATCCAGCCGATCTTGGCTGGGTTAAGTGCTACTTCTTGGACGTTTTTCCGCTCGACCATGGTAACCCTGGAGAAAATTTTTAAGAATTCAAAACCTAATGCCAAACATCCAGACCCTTCATCTAGCCAATCTTGTCTGTGAAAGGTGCTACTTCTTGGACTCTTTAGATTCAACCCCAGCCACCCTGGAGGAAATATTTTAATTTTCAAAGACTGAGTCCAGTTTTTTTTTATTTTTAATTTTCAAAGCTAAAGTCCAACGTCCAGGCACTTCATCCAGCCGATCTTGGCTGGGTTAAGTGCTACTTCTTGACGCTTTTCCACTCGACCATGGTAACCCTGGAAACATTTTTAAGAATTCAAAACTTAATGCCAAACATCCAGGCTCTTCATCTAACCAATCTTGGCCGTGAAAGGTGCCACTTCTTGGACTCTTTTCCATTCAACCCCTGCCACCCTGGAGGAAATTTTTAAATTTTCAAAGCAAAGTCAAAACATCCAGGCGCTTCATCCAGCCGATCTTGGCTGGGTTAAGTGCTACTTCTTGGATGCTTTTCCACTCGACTATGGTAACCCTGGAGAAAATTTTTAAGAATTCAAAACTTAATGCCAAACATCCAGGCGCTTCATCTAGCCAATCTTGGCCGTGAAAGGTGCTACTTCTTGGACTCTTTTCCATTCAACCCCTGCCACCCTGGAGAAATTTTTAATTTTCAAAACCTGAGACACGATATCTAGGTGCTTCATCCAGCCGATCTTGGCTGGGTTAAGTGCTACTTCTAGGACGCTTTTCCACTCGACCATGGTAACCCTGGAGAAAATTTTTAAGAATTCAAAACTTAATGCCAAACATCCAGGCTTCATCTAGCCAATCTTGGCCGTGAAAGGTGCTACTTCTTGGACTCTTTTCCATTAACAAGTGCCACCCTGGAGGAATTTTTTAATTTTCAAAACCTGAGTCCAGATATCTAGGTGCTTCATCCAGTCGATCTTGGCTGTGTTAAGTGCTACTTCTTGGACGCTTTTCCACTCGACCATGGTAACCCTGGAGAAAATTTTTAAGAATTCAAAACTTAATGCCAAACATCCAGGCTTCATCTAACCAATCTTGGCCATGAAAGGTGCTACTACTTGGACTCTTTTCCATTCAACCCCTGCCACCCTGGAGAAATTTTTTAATTTTCAAAGCGAAAGTCCAAACGTCCAGGCGCTTCATCCAGCCGATCTTGGCTGGGTTAAGTGCTACTTCCTGGGACGCTTTTCCACTCGACCATGGTAACCCTGGAGAAAATTTTTAAGAATTCAAAACCTAATGCCAAACATCCAGGCCCTTCATCTAGCCAATCTTGGCCGTGAAAGGTGCTACTTCTTGGACTCTTTTCCATTCAACCCCAGCCACCCTGGAGAAAATTTTTTAATTTTCAAAGCAAAAGTCCAAAAAGTCCAGGCGCTTCATCCAGCCGATCTTGGCTGGATTAAGTGCTACTTCTTGGACGCTTTACCACTCGACCATGGTAACCCTGGAGGAAATTTTTTTATTTTTCTAAACCTGAGTCCAGATATCTAGGCGCTTCATCCGGCCGGTCTTGGCTGGGTTAAGTGCTACTTCTTGGACGCTTTTCCACTCGACCATGGTAAGCCTGGAGAAAATTTTTAAGAATTCAAAACTTAATGCCAAACATCCAGGCGCTTCATCTTGCCAATCTTGGCCGTGAAAGGTGCTACTTCTTCGACTCCTTTCCTTTCAACCCCTGCCACCCTGGAGAAAATGTTTAAATTTTCAAAGCAAAAGTCCAAAAAGTCCAGGCGCTACATCCAGCCGATCTTGGCTGGGTTAAGTGCTACTTTTGGACGCTTTACCACTCGACCATGGTAACCCTGGAGGAAATTTTTTATTTTTCTAAACCTGAGTCCAGATATCTAGGCGCTTCATCCGGCCGGTCTTGGCTGGGTTAAGTGCTACTTCTTGGACACTTTTCCACTCGACCATGGTAAGCCTGGAGAAAATTTTTAAGAATTCAAAACTTAATGTCAAACATCCAGGCTTCATCTAGCCAATCTTGGCCGTGAAAGGTGCTACTTCTTGGACTCTTTTCCATTCAACCCCTGCCAGCCTGGAGGAAATTTTCAAATTTTCAAAGCGAAAGTCGAAACGTCCAGGCACTTCATTCAGCCGATCTTGGCTGGGTTAAGTGCTACTTCTTGGACGCTTTTCCACTCGACCATGGTAACCCTGGAGAAAATTTTTAAGAATTCCAATCTTAATGCCAAACATCCAGGTGCTTCATCTAGCCAATCTTGGCCGTGAAAGGTGCTACTTCTTGGACTCCTTTCCTTTCAACCTGTGCCACCCTGGAGAAAATTTTTAAATTTTCAAAGCAAAAGTCCAGATATCTAGGCGCTTCATCCAGCCGGTCTTGGCTGGGTTAAGTGCTACTTCTTGGACGCTTTTCCACTCGACCATGGTAAGCCTGGAGAAAATTTTTAAGAATTCAAAACTTAATGCCAAACATCCAGGCTTCATCTAGCCAATCTTGGCCGTGAAAGGTGCTACTTCTTGGACTCCTTTCCATTCAACCCCTGCCAGCCTGGAGGAAATTTTCAAATTTTCAAAGCGAAAGTTGAAACGTCCAGGCACTTCATTCAGCCGATCTTGGCTGGGTTAAGTGCTACTTCTTGGACGCTTTTCCACTCGACCAGGGTAACACTGGAGAAAATTTTTAAGAATTCAAAACTTAATGCCAAACATCCAGGCTTCATCTAACCAATCTTTTTCCGTGAAAGGTGCTACTTCTTGGACTCATTTCCACTCAACCCTTGCCACCCTGGAGAAATTTTTTAAAAAGCGAAAGTCCAAACGTCCAGGCACTTTATCCAGCCGATCTTGGCTGGGTTAAGTGCTACTTCTTGACTCTTTTCCATTCAACCCCTGCCACCCTGGAGGAAATTTTTTAATTTTCAAAGCGAAAGTCCAAACGTCCAGGCGCTTCATCCAGCCGATCTTGGCTGGGTTAAGTGCTACTTCTTGGACGTTTTTTTCCGCTCGACCATGGTAACCCTGGAGAAAATTTTTAAGAATTCAAAACCTAATGCCAAACATCCAGACCCTTCATCTAGCCAATCTTGTCTGTGAAAGGTGCTACTTCTTGAACTCTTTTAGATTCAACCCCAGCCACCCTGGAGGAAATATTTTAATTTTCAAAGACTGAGTCCAGTTTTTTTATTTTTTCATTTTCAAAGCTAAAGTCCAAACGTCCAGGCACTTCATCCAGCCGATCTTGGCTGGGTTAAGTGCTACTTCTTGACGCTTTTCCACTCGACCATGGTAACCCTGGAAAAAATTTTTAAGAATTCAAAACTTAATGCCAAACATCCAGGCTCTTCATCTAACCAATCTTGGCCGTGAAAGGTGCCACTTCTTGGATTTTTTTCCATTCAACCCCTGCCACCCTGGAGGAAATTTTTAAATTTTCAAAGCAAAAGTCCTAACGTCCAGGCGCTTCATCCAGGCGATCTTGGCTAGGTTATGTGCTACTTCTTGGACGCTTTTCCACTCGACCATGGTAATCCTGGAGAAAATTTTTAAGAATTCAAAACTTAATGCCAAACATCCAGGCTTCATCTAACCAATCTTGGCCGTGAAAGGTGCTACTTCTTGGACTCTTTTCCATTCAACCCCTGCCACCCTGGAGGAAATTTTTTAATTTTCAGAGCCTGAGTCCAGATATCTAGGCGCTTCATCCAGCCGATCTTGGCTGGGTTAAGTGCTACTTCTTGGACGCTTTACCACTCGACCACGGTAACCCTGGAGAAAATTTTTAAGAATTCAAAACTTAATGCCAAACATCAAGGCTTCATCTAACCAATCTTGGCCGTGAAAGGTGCTACTTCTTGAACTCTTTTCCGTTCAACCCCTGCCACCCTGGAGGAATTTTTTTAATTTTCAAAACCTGAGTTCAGATATCTAGGCGCTTCATCCAGCCGATCTTGGCTGGGTTAAGTGCTACTTCTTGGACGCTTTTCCACTCGACCATTGTAACCCTGGAGAAATTTTTAAGAATTCAAAACTTAATGCCAAACATCCAGGCGCTTCATCTAGCCAATCTTGGCCGTGAAAGGTGCTACTTCTTGGACTCTTTTCCATTCAACCCCTGCCACCCTGGAGGAAATTTTTTAATTTTCAAAGCCTGAGTCCAGATATCTAGGGCTTCATCCAGCCGCTCTTGGCTGAGTTAAGTGCTACTTCTTGGATGCTTTTTCACTCGACCATGGTAACCCTGGAGAAAATTTTTAAGAATTCAAAACATGATGCCAAACATCCAGGCACTTCATCTAGCCAATCTTGGCCGTGAAAGGTGCTACTTCTTGGACTCTTTTCCATTAAACAAGTGCCACACTGGAGGAAATTTTTAATTTTCAAAACCTGAGTCCAGATATCTAGGCGCTTCATCCAGCCGATCTTGGCTGGGTTAAGTGCTACTTCTACACGCTTTTCCACTCGACCATGGTAACCCTGGAGAAAATTTTTAAGAATTCAAAACTTAATGCCAAACATCCAGGTGCTTCATCTAGCCAATCTTGGCCGTGAAAGGTGCTACTTCTTGGACTCTTTTCCATTCAACTCCTGCCAGCCTGGAGGAAATTTTTTAATTTTCAAAGACTGAGTCCAGATATCTAGGCGCTTCATCCAGCCGATCTTGGCTGGGTTAAGTGCTACTTCTTGGACGCTTTTCCACTCGACCATGGTAACCCTGGAGAAAATTTTTAAGAATTCAAAACTTAATGCCAAACATCCAGGCGCTTCTTCTAGCCAATCTTGGCCGTGAATGGTGCTACTTCTTGGACTCTTTTCCATTCAACCCCTGCCACCCTGGAGGAAATTTTTTAATTTTCAAAGCAAAAGTCCAAACGTCCAGGCGCTTCATCCAGCCGATCTTGGCTAGGTTAAGTGCTACTTCTTGGACGCTTTTCCACTCGACCATGGTAACACTGGAGAAAATTTTTAAGAATTCAAAACTTAATGCCAAACATCCAGGCTTCATCTAACCAATCTTTTTCCGTGAAAGGTGCTACTTCTTGGACTCATTTCCACTCAACCCTTGCCACCCTGGAGGAAATTTTTAAAGCGAAAGTCCAAACGTCCAGGCACTTTATCCAGCCGATCTTGGCTGGGTTAAGTGCTACTTCTTGGACTCTTTTCCATTCAACCCCTGCCACCCTGGAGGAAATTTTTTAATTTTCAAAGCGAAAGTCCAAACGTCCAGGCGCTTCATCCAGCCGATCTTGGCTGGGTTAAGTGCTACTTCTTGGACGTTTTTCCACTCGACCATGGTAACCCTGGAGAAAATTTTTAAGAATTCAAAACCTAATGCCAAACATCCAGACCCTTCATCTAGCCAATCTTGTCTGTGAAAGGTGCTACTTCTTGAACTCTTTTAGATTCAACCCCAGCCACCCTGGAGGAAATATTTTAATTTTCAAAGACTGAGTCCAGTTTTTTTTTTTATTTTTTAATTTTCAAAGCAAAAGTCCTAACGTCCAGGCGCTTCATCCAGGCGATCTTGGCTAGGTTATGTGCTACTTCTTGGACGCTTTTCCACTCGACCATGGTAATCCTGGAGAAAATTTTTAAGAATTCAAAACTTAATGCAAAACATCCAGGCTTCATCTAACCAATCTTGGCCGTGAAAGGTGCTACTTCTTGGACTCTTTTCCATTCAACCCCTGCCACCCTGGAGGAAATTTTTTAATTTTCAGAGCCTGAGTCCAGATATCTAGGCGCTTCATCCAGCCGATCTTGGCTGGGTTAAGTGCTACTTCTTGACGCTTTACCACTCGACCACGGTAACCCTGGAGAAAATTTTTAAGAATTCAAAACTTAATGCCAAACATCAAGGCTTCATCTAACCAATCTTGGCCGTGAAAGGTGCTACTTCTTGAACTCTTTTCCGTTCAACCCCTTGCCACCCTGGAGGAATTTTTTTAATTTTCAAAACCTGAGTTCAGATATCTAGGCGCTTCATCCAGCCGATCTTGGCTGGGTTAAGTGCTACTTCTTGACGCTTTTCCACTCGACCATTGTAACCCTGGAGAAATTTTTAAGAATTCAAAACTTAATGCCAAACATCCAGGCGCTTCATCTAGCCAATCTTGGCCGTGAAAGGTGCTACTTCTTGGACTCTTTTCCATTCAACCCCTGCCACCCTGGAGGAAATTTTTTAATTTTCAAAGCCTGAGTCCAGATATCTAGGGGCTTCATCCAGCCGCTCTTGGCTGAGTTAAGTGCTACTTTTTTTGGATGCTTTTTCACTCGACCATGGTAACCCTGGAGAAAATTTTTAAGAATTCAAAACATGATGCCAAACATCCAGGCACTTCATCTAGCCAATCTTGGCCGTGAAAGGTGCTACTTCTTGGACTCTTTTCCATTAAACAAGTGCCACACTGGAGGAAATTTTTTAATTTTCAAAACCTGAGTCCAGATATCTAGGCGCTTCATCCAGCCGATCTTGGCTGGGTTAAGTGCTACTTCTTACACGCTTTTCCACTCGACCATGGTAACCCTGGAGAAAATTTTTAAGAATTCAAAACTTAATGCCAAACATCCAGGTGCTTCATCTAGCCAATCTTGGCCGTGAAAGGTGCTACTTCTTGGACTCTTTTCCATTCAACTCCTGCCAGCCTGGAGGAAATTTTTTAATTTTCAAAGACTGAGTCCAGATATCTAGGCGCTTCATCCAGCCGATCTTGGCTGGGTTAAGTGCTACTTCTTGGACGCTTTTCCACTCGACCATGGTAACCCTGGAGAAAATTTTTAAGAATTCAAAACTTAATGCCAAACATCCAGGCGCTTCTTCTAGCCAATCTTGGCCGTGAATGGTGCTACTTCTTGGACTCTTTTCCATTCAACCCCTGCCACCCTGGAGGAAATTTTTAATTTTCAAAGCAAAAGTCCAAACGTCCAGGCGCTTCATCCAGCCGATCTTGGCTAGGTTAAGTGCTACTTCTTGGACGCTTTTCCACTCGACCATGGTAACCCTGGAGAAAATATTTTAAGAATTCAAAACTTAATGCCAAACATCCAGGCTTCATCTAACCAATCTTGGCCGTGAAAGGTGCTACTTCTTGGACTCTTTTCCATTCAACCCCTGCCACCCTGGAGGAATTTTTAATTTTCTAAACCTGAATCCAGATATCTAGGCGCTTCATCCAGCCGATCTTGGCTGGGTTAAGTGCTACTTCACGCTTTTCCACTCGACCATGGTAACCCTGGAGAAAATTTTTAAGAATTCAAAACTTAATGCCAAACATCCAGGCGCTTCATCTAGCCAATCTTGGCCGTGAAAGGTGCTACTTCTTGGACTGTTTTCCATTCAACCCTTGCCACCCTGGAGGAAATTTTTTAATTTTCAAAGACTGAGTCCAGATATCTAGGCGCTTCATCCAGCCGATCTTGGCTGGGTTAAGTGCTACTTCTGGACGCTTTTCCACTCGACCATGGTAACCCTGGAGAAAATTTTTAAGAATTCAAAACTTAATGCCAAACATATAGGCTTCATCTAGCCAATCTTTTTCCGTGAAAGGTGCTACTTCTTGGACTCTTTTCCACTCAACCCTTGCCACCCTGGAGGAATTTTTTAAATCTTTAAAGCAAAAGTCCAAACGTCCAGGCGCTTCATCCAGCCAATCTTGGCTAGGTTAAGTGCTACTTCTTGGACGCTTTTCCACTCGACCATGGTAACCCTGGAGAAAATTTTTAAGAATTCAAAACTTAATGCCAAACATCCAGGCTTCATCTAACCAATCTTGGCCGTGAAAGGTGCTACTTCTTGGACTCTTTTCCATTCAACCCCTGCCACCCTGGAGGGAATTTTTTAATTTTCAAAACCTGAATCCAGATATCTAGGCGCTTCATCCAGCCGATCTTGGCTGGGTTAAGTGCTACTTCTTACACGCTTTTCCACTCGACCATGGTAACCCTGGAGAAAATTTTTAAGAATTCAAAACTTAATGCCAAACATCCAGGCGCTTCATCTAGCCAATCTTGGCCGTGAAAGGTGCTACTTCTTGGACTGTTTTCCATTCAACCCTTGCCACCCTGGAGGAAATTTTTAATTTTCAAAGACTGAGTCCAGATATCTAGGCGCTTCATCCAGCCGATCTTGGCTGGGTTAAGTGCTACTTCTTACACGCTTTTCCACTCGACCATGGTAACCCTGGAGAAAATTTTTAAGAATTCAAAACTTAATGCCAAACATATAGGCTTCATCTAGCCAATCTTTTCCGTGAAAGGTGCTACTTCTTGGACTCTTTTCCACTCAACCCTTGCCACCCTGGAGGAAATTTTTAAATCTTTAAAGCAAAAGTCCAAACGTCCAGGCGCTTCATCCAGCCAATCTTGGCTGGGTTAAGTGCTACTTCTTTGACGCTTTTCCACTCGACCATGGTAACCCTGGAGAAAATTTTTAAGAATTCAAAACTTAATGCCAAACATCCAGGCTTCATCTAACCAATCTTGGCCGTGAAAGGTGCTACTTCTTGGACTCTTTTCCATTCAACCCCTGCCACCCTGGAGGAAATTTTTAATTTTCAAAACCTGAATCCAGATATCTAGGCGCTTCATCCAGCCGATCTTGGCTGGGTTAAGTGCTACTTTACACGCTTTTCCACTCGACCATGGTAACCCTGGAGAAAATTTTTAAGAATTCAAAACTTAATGCCAAACATCCAGGCGCTTCATCTAGCCAATCTTGGCTGTGAAAGGTGCTACTTCTTGGACTGTTTTCCATTCAACCCTTGCCACCCTGGAGGAAATTTTTAATTTTCAAAGACTGAGTCCAGATATCTAGGCGCTTCATCCAGCCGATCTTGGCTGGGTTAAGTGCTACTTCTTGGACGCTTTTCCACACTCGACCATGGTAACCCTGGAGAAAATTTTTAAGAATTCAAAACTTAATGCCAAACATATAGGCTTCATCTAGCCAATCTTTTCCGTGAAAGGTGCTACTTCTTGGACTCTTTTTCCACTCAACCCTTGCCACCCTGGAGGAATTTTTTTAAATCTTTAAAGCAAAAGTCCAAACGTCCAGGCGCTTCATCCAGCCAATCTTGGCTGGGTTAAGTGCTACTTCTGGACACTTTTCCACTCGACCATGGTAACCCTGGAGAAAAATTTTAAGAATTGAAAACTTAATGCCAAACATCCAGGCGCTTCATCTAGCCAATTTTGGCCGTGAAAGGTGCTACTTCTTGGACTCTTTTCCATTCAACCCCTGCCACCCTGGAGGAAATTTTTAATTTTCAAAACCTGAGTCCAGATATCTAGGCACTTCATCAGCCGATCTTGGCTGGGTTAAGGGCTACTTTTGGACGCTTTCCACTCGACCATGCTAACCCTGGAGAAAATTTTTAAGAATTCAAAACTTAATGCCAAACATCCAGGCTTCATCTAACCAATCTAGGCCGTGAAAGGTGCTACTTCTTGGACTCTTTTCCATTCAACCCCTGCCACCCTGGAGGAAATTTTTTAATTTTCAAAGCGAAAGTCCAAACGTCCAGGCGCTTCATCCAGCCGATCTTGGCTGGGTTAAGTGCTACTTCTTGACGCTTTTCCACTCGACCATGGTAACCCTGGAGAAAATTTTTAAGAATTCAAAACCTAATGCCAAACATCCAGGCCCTTCATCTAGCCAATCTTGGCCGTGAAAGGTCCTACTTCTTGGACTCTTTTCAATCTAACCCCAGCCACCCTGGAGGAAATATTTTAATTTTCAAAGACTGAGTCCAGTTTTTTTTTTTAATTTTTTAATTTTCAAAGCTAAAGTCCAAACGACCAGGCACTTCATCCAGCCGATCTTAGCTGGGTTAAGTGCTACTTCTTGGACGCTTTTCCACTCGACCATGGTAACCCTGGAGAAATTTTTTTAAGAATTCAAAACTTAATGCCAAACATCCAGGCCCTTCATCTAGCCAATCTTGACCGTGAAAGGTGCTACTTCTTGGACTCTTTTCCATTCAACACCTGCCACCCTCGAGGAAATTTTTTAATTTTCAAAACCTGAGTCCAGATATCTAGGCACTTCATCCAGCCGATCTTGGCTGGGTTAAGTGCTACTTTTGGACGCCTTTCCACTCGACCATGCTAACCTGGAGAAAATTTTTAAGAATTCAAAACTTAATGCCAAACATCCAGGCTTCATCTAACCAATCTAGGCCGTGAAAGGTGCTACTTCTTGGACTCTTTTCCATTCAACCCCTGCCACCCTGGAGGAAAGTTTTTAATTTTTAAAGCGAAAGTCCAAACGTCCAGGCGCTTTATCCAGCCGATCTTGGCTGGGTTAAGTGCTACTTCTTGGACGCTTTTCCACTCGACCATGGTAACCCTGGAGAAAATTTTTAAGAATTCAAAACTTAATGCCAAACATATAGGCTTCATCTAGCCAATCTTTTTCCGTGAAAGGTGCTACTTCTTGGACTCTTTTCCACTCAACCCTTGCCACCCTGGAGGAATTTTTTTAATCTTTAAAGCGAAAGTCCAAACGTCCAGGCGCTTCATCCAGCCGATCTTGGCTGGGTTAAGTGCTACTTCTTGGACACTTTTCCACTCGACCATGGTAACCCTGGAGAAAAATTTTAAGAATTGAAAACTTAATGCCAAACATCCAGGCGCTTCATCTAGCCAATTTTGGCCGTGAAAGGTGCTACTTCTTGGACTCTTTTCCATTCAACCCCTGCCACCCTGGAGGAAAGTTTTTAATTTTTAAAGCGAAAGTCCAAACGTCCAGGCGCTTTATCCAGCCAATCTTGGCTGGGTTAAGTGCTACTTCTTGGACTCTTTTCCATTCAACCCCTGCCACCCTGGAGGAAACTTTTTAATTTTCAAAGCGAAAGTCCAAACGTCCAGGCGCTTCATCCAGCCGATCTTGGCTGGGTTAAGTGCTACTTCTTGACGCTTTTCCACTCGACCATGGTAACCCTGGAGAAAATTTTTAAGAATTCAAAACCTAATGCCAAACATCCAGGCCCTTCATCTAGCCAATCTTGGCCGTGAAAGGTGCTACTTCTTGGACTCTTTTCAATCTAACCCCAGCCACCCTGGAGGAAATATTTTAATTTTCAAAGACTGAGTCCAGTTTTTTGGAGAAAATTTTTAATTTTCAAAGCTAAAGTCCAAACGACCAGGCACTTCATCCAGCCGATCTTAGCTGGGTTAAGTGCTACTTCTTGACGCTTTTCCACTCGACCATGGTAACCCTGGAGAAATTTTTAAGAATTCAAAACTTAATGCCAAACATCCAGGCTTCTTCATCTAGCCAATCTTGGCCGTGAAAGGTGCTACTTCTTGGACTCTTTTCCATTCAACCCCTGCCACCCTGGAGGAAATTTTTTAATTTTCAAAACCTGAGTCCAGATATCTAGGCACTTCATCCAGCCGATCTTGGCTGGGTTAAGTGCTACTTTTTGACGCCTTTCCACTCGACCATGCTAACCCTGGAGAAAATTTTTAAGAATTCAAAACTTAATGCCAAACATCCAGGCTTCATCTAACCAATCTAGGCCGTGAAAGGTGCTACTTCTTGGACTCTTTTCCATTCAACCCCTGCCACCCTGGAGGAAAGTTTTTAATTTTTAAAGCGAAAGTCCAAACGTCCAGGCGCTTTATCCAGCCGATCTTGACTGGGTTAAGTGCTACTTCTTGGACTCTTTTCCATTCAACCCCTGCCACCCTGGAGGAAACTTTTTAATTTTCAAAGCGAAAGTCCAAACGTCCAGGCACTTCATCCAGCCGATCTTGGCTGGGTTAAGTGCTACTTCTTGACGCTTTTCCACTCGACCATGATAACCCTGGAGAAATTTTTAAGAATTCAAAACTTAATGCCAAACATCCAGGCTTCATCTAACCAATCTTGGCCGTGAAAGGTGCTACTTCTTGGACTCTTTTCCATTCAACCCCTGCCACCCTGGAGGAAATTTTTTAATTTTCAAAGCCTGAGTCCAGATATCTAGGCGCTTCATCCAGCCGATCTTGGCTGGGTTAAGTGCTACTCTGGCCACTTTACCACTCGACCATGGTAACCCTGGAGAAAATTTTAAGAATTCAAAACTTAATGCCAAACATCCAGGCGCTTCATCTAGCCAATCTTGGCCGTGAAAGGTGCTACTTCTTGGACTCTTTTCCATTCAACCCCTGCCACCCTGGAGGAAATTTTTAATTTTCAAAACCTGAGACCCGATATCTAAGTGCTTCATCCAGCCGATCTTGGCTGGGTTAAGTGCTACTTCTAGGACGCTTTTCCACTCGACCATGGTAACCCTGGAGAAAATTTTTAAGAATTCAAAACATAATGCCAAACATCCAGGCACTTCATCTAGCCAATCTTGGCCGTGAAAGGTGCTACTTCTTGGACTCTTTTCCATTAACAAGTGCCACCCTGGAGGAAATTTTTTAATTTTCAAAACCTGAGTCCAGATATCTAGGCGCTTCATCCAGTCGATCTTGGCTGTGTTAAGTGCTACTTCTTGGGACGCTTTTCCACTCGACCATGGTAACCCTGGAGAAAATTTTTAAGAATTTAAAACTTAATGATAAACATCCAGGCTTCATCTAACCAATCTTGGCCATGAAAGGTGCTACTACTTGGACTCTTTTCCATTCAACCCTGCCACCCTGGGAATTTTTTTTTAATTTTCAAAGCGAAAGTCCAAACGTCCAGGCGCTTCATCCAGCCGATCTTGGCTGGGTTAAGTGCTACTTCCTGACGCTTTTCCACTCGACCATGGTAACCCTGGAGAAAATTTTTAAGAATTCAAAACCTAATGCCAAACATCCAGGCCCTTCATCTAGCCAATCTTGGCCGTGAAAGGTGCTACTTCTTGGACTCTTTTCCATTCAACCCCAGCCACCCTGGAGGAAATATTTTAATTTTCAAAGACTGAGTCCAGTTTTTTTTTAGTTTTTTAATTTTCAAAGCTAAAGTCCAAACGTCCAGGCACTTCATCCAGCCGATCTTGGCTGGGTTAAGTGCTACTTCTTGGACGCTTTTCCACTCGACCATGGTAACCCTGGAGGAAATTTTTTTATTTTTCTAAACCTGAGTCCAGATATCTAGGCGCTTCATCCGGCCGGTCTTGGCTGGGTTAAGTGCTACTTCTTGGACGCTTTTCCACTCGACCATGGTAAGCCTGGAGAAAATTTTTAAGAATTCAAAACTTAATGCCAAACATCCAGGCGCTTCATCTTGCCAATCTTGGCCGTGAAAGGTGCTACTTCTTGGACTCCTTTCCTTTCAACCCCTGCCACCCTGGAGAAAATGTTTAAATTTTCAAAGCAAAAGTCCAAAAAGTCCAGGCGCTTCATCCAGCCGATCTTGGCTGGGTTAAGTGCTACTTCTTGGACGCTTTACCACTCGATCATGGTAACCCTGGAGGAAATTTTTTATTTTTCTAAACCTGAGTCTAGATATCTAGGCGCTTCATCCAGCCGGTCTTGGCTGGGTTAAGTGCTACTTCTTGGACGCTTTTCCACTCGACCATGGTAAGCCTGGAGAAAATTTTTAAGAATTCAAAACTTAATGCCAAACATCCAGGCTTCATCTAGCCAATCTTGGCCGTGAAAGGTGCTACTTCTTGGACTCTTTTCCATTCAACCCCTGCCAGCCTGGAGGAAATTTTCAAATTTTCAAAGCGAAAGTCGAAACGTCCAGGCACTTCATTCAGCCGATCTTGGCTGGGTTAAGTGCTACTTCTTGACGCTTTTCCACTCGACCATGGTAACCCTGGAGAAAATTTTTAAGAATTCCAATCTTAATGCCAAACATCCAGGTGCTTCATCTAGCCAAGCTTGGCCGTGAAAGGTGCTACTTCTTGGACTCCTTTCCTTTCAACCCCTGCCACCCTGGAGAAAATTTTTAAATTTTCAAAGCAAAAGTCCAGATATCTAGGCGCTTCATCCAGCCGGTCTTGGCTGGGTTAAGTGCTACTTTTTGGACGCCTTTCCACTCGACCATGGTAACCCTGGAGAAAATTTTTAAGAATTCAAAACTTAATGCCAAACATCCAGGCTTCATTTAACCAATCTTGGCCGTGAAAGGTGCTACTTCTTGGACTCTTTTCCATTGAACCGCTGCCAGCCTGGAGGAAATTTTCAACTTTTCAAAGCGAAAGTCCAAACGTCCAAGCACTTCATTGAGCCGATCTTGGCTGGGTTAAGTGCTACTTCTTGGACGCTTTTCCACTCGACCAGGGTAACACTGGAGAAAATTTTTAAGAATTCAAAACTTAATGCCAAACATCCAGGCTTCATCTAACCAATCTTTTTCCGTGAAAGGTGCTACTTCTTGGACTCATTTCCACTCAACCCTTGCCACCCTGGAGGAAATTTTTAAAGCGAAAGTCCAAACGTCCAGGCACTTTATCCAGCCGATCTTGGCTGGGTTAAGTGCTACTTCTTGGACTCTTTTCCATTCAACCCCTGCCACCCTGGAGGAAATTTTTTAATTTTCAAAGCGAAAGTCCAAACGTCCAGGCGCTTCATCCAGCCGATCTTGGCTGGGTTAAGTGCTACTTCTTGACGTTTTTCCGCTCGACCATGGTAACCCTGGAGAAAATTTTTAAGAATTCAAAACCTAATGCCAAACATCCAGACCCTTCATCTAGCAAATCTTGTCTGTGAAAGGTGCTACTTCTTGGACTCTTTTAGATTCAACCCCAGCCACCCTGGAGGAAATATTTTAATTTTCAAAGACTGAGTCCTGTTTTTTTTTTTATTTTTAATTTTCAAAGCTAAAGTCCAAACGTCCAGGCACTTTATCCAGCCGATCTTGGCTGGGTTAAGTGCTACTTCTTGGACACTTTTCCACTCGACCATGGTAACCCTGGAAAAAATTTTTAAGAATTCAAAACTTAATGCCAAACATCCAGGCTCTTCATCTAACCAATCTTGGCCGTGAAAGGTGCCACTTCTTGGACTCTTTTCCATTCAACCCCTGCCACCCTGGAGGAAATTTTTAAATTTTCAAAGCAAAAGTCCTAACGTCCAGGCGCTTCATCCAGGCGATCTTGGCTAGGTTAAGTGCTACTTCTTGGACGCTTTTCCACTCGACCATGGTAACCCTGGAGAAAATTTTTAAGAATTCAAAACTTAATGCCAAACATCCAGGCTTCATCTAACCAATCTTGGCCGTGAAAGGTGCTACTTCTTGGACTCTTTTCCATTCAACCCCTGCCACCCTGGAGGAAATTTTTTAATTTTCAGAGCCTGAGTCCAGATATCTAGGCGCTTCATCCAGCCGATCTTGGCTGGGTTAAGTGCTACTTCTTGGACGCTTTACCACTCGACCACGGTAACCCTGGAGAAAATTTTTAAGAATTCAAAACTTAATGCCAAACATCCAGGCTTCATCTAACCAATCTTGGCTGTGAAAGGTGCTACTTCTTGAACTCTTTTCCGTTCAACCCCTTGCCACCCTGGAGGAATTTTTTTTAATTTTCAAAACCTGAGTTCAGATATCTAGGCGCTTCATCCAGCTGATCTTGGCTGGGTTAAGTGCTACTTCTTGGACGCTTTTCCACTCGACCATGGTAACCCGGGAGAAATTTTTAAGAATTCAAAACTTAATGCCAAACATCCAGGCGCTTCATCTAGCCAATCTTGGCCGTGAAAGGTGCTACTTCTTGGACTCTTTTCCATTAAAAAAGTGCCACCCTGGAGGAAATTTTTTAATTTTCAAAGCCTGAGTCCAGATATCTAGGCGCTTCATCCAGCCGCTCTTGGCTGGGTTAAGTGCTACTTCTTGGATGCTTTTTCACTCGACCATGGTAACCCTGGAGAAAATTTTTAAGAATTCAAAACATAATGCCAAACATCCAGGCACTTCATCTAGCCAATCTTGGCCGTGAAAGGTGCTACTTCTTGGACTCTTTTCCATTAAACAAGTGCCACCCTGGAGGAAATTTTTTAATTTTCAAAACCTGACTCCAGATATCTAGGCGCTTCATCCAGCCGATCTTGGCTGGGTTAAGTGCTACTTCTTACACGCTTTTCCACTCGACCATGGTAACCCTGGAGAAAATTTTTAAGAATTCTAAACTTAATGCCAAACATCCAGGTGCTTCATCTAGCCAATCTTGGCCGTGAAAGGTGCTACTTCTTGGACTCTTTTCCATTCAACTCCTGCCAGCCTGGAGGAAATTTTTAATTTTCAAAGACTGAGTCCAGATATCTAGGCGCTTCATCCAGCCGATCTTGGCTGGGTTAAGTGCTACTTCTTGGACGCTTTTCCACTCGACCATGGTAACCCTGGAGAAAATTTTTAAGAATTCAAAACTTAATGCCAAACATCCAGGTGCTTCATCTAGCCAATCTTGGCCGTGAAAGGTGCTACTTCTTGGACTCTTTTCCATTCAACCCCTGCCACCCTGGAGGGAATTTTTAATTTTCAAAACCTGAATCCAGATATCTAGGCGCTTCATCCAGCCGATCTTGGCTGGGTTAAGTGCTACTTCTACACGCTTTTCCACTCGACCATGGTAACCCTGGAGAAAATTTTTAAGAATTCAAAACTTAATGCCAAACATCCAGGCGCTTCATCTAGCCAATCTTGGCCGTGAAAGGTGCTACTTCTTGGACTGTTTTCCATTCAACCCTTGCCACCCTGGAGGAAATTTTTTAATTTTCAAAGACTGAGTCCAGATATCTAGGCGCTTCATCCAGCCGATCTTGGCTGGGTTAAGTGCTACTTCTTGACGCTTTTCCACTCGACCATGGTAACCCTGGAGAAAATTTTTAAGAATTCAAAACTTAATGCCAAACATATAGGCTTCATCTAGCCAATCTTTTTCCGTGAAAGGTGCTACTTCTTGGACTCTTTTCCACTCAACTCTTGCCACCCTGGAGGAATTTTTTTAATCTTTAAAGCGAAAGTCCAAACGTCCAGGCGCTTCATCCAACCGATCTTGGCTGGGTTAAGTGCTACTTCTTGACACTTTTCCACTCGTCCATGGTAACCCTGGAGAAAAATTTTAAGAATTGAAAACTTAATGCCAAACATCCAGGCGCTTCATCTAGCCAATTTTGGCCATGAAAGGTGCTACTTCTTGGACTCTTTTCCATTCAACCCCTGCCACCCTGGAGGAAATTTTTAATTTTCAAAACCTGAGTCCAGATATCTAGGCACTTCATCCAGCCGATCTTGGCTGGGTTAAGTGCTACTTTTGGACGCCTTTCCACTCGACCATGCTAACCCTGGAGAAAATTTTTAAGAATTCAAAACTTAATGCCAAACATCCAGGCTTCATCTAACCAATCTAGGCCGTGAAAGGTGCTACTTCTTGGACTCTTTTCCATTCAACCCCTGCCACCCTGGAGGAAAGTTTTTAATTTTAAAGCGAAAGTCCAAACGTCCAAGCGCTTTATCCAGCCAATCTTGGCTGGGTTAAGTGCTACTTCTTGACTCTTTTCCATTCAACCCCTGCCACCCTGGAGAAACTTTTTAATTTTTAAAGCGAAAGTCCAAACGTCCAGGCGCTTCATCCAGCCGATCTTGGCTGGGTTAAGTGCTACTTCTTGGACGCTTTTCCACTCGACCATGGTAACCCTGGAGAAAATTTTTAAGAATTCAAAACCTAATGCCAAACATCCAGGCCCTTCATCTAGCCAATCTTGGCCGTGAAAGGTGCTACTTCTTGGACTCTTTTCAATCTAACCCCAGCCACCCTGGAGGAAATATTTTAATTTTCAAAGACTGAGTCCAGTTTTTTTTAAATTTTTAATTTTCAAAGCTAAAGTCCAACGACCAGGCACTTCATCCAGCCGATCTTAGCTGGGTTAAGTGCTACTTCTTGGACGCTTTTCCACTCGACCATGGTAACCCTGGAGAAATTTTTTAAGAATTCAAAACTTAATGCCAAACATCCAGGCCCTTCATCTAGCCAATCTTGGCCGTGAAAGGTGCTACTTCTTGGACTCTTTTCCATTCAACCCCTGCCACCCTGGAGAAAATTTTTTAATTTTCAAAACCTGAGTCCAGATATCTAGGCACTTCATCCAGCCGATCTTGGCTGGGTTAAGTGCTACTTTTGGACGCCTTTCCACTCGACCATGCTAACCCTGGAGAAAATTTTTAAGAATTCAAAACTTAATGCCAAACATCCAGGCTTCATCTAACCAATCTAGGCCGTGAAAGGTGCTACTTCTTGGACTCTATTCCATTCAACCCCTGCCACCCTGGAGGAAAGTTTTTAATTTTTAAAACGAAAGTCCAAACGTCCAGGCGCTTTATCCAGCCGATCTTGGCTGGGTTAAGTGCTACTTCTTGGACTCTTTTCCATTCAACCCCTGCCACCCTGGAGGAAACTTTTTTAATTTTCAAAGCGAAAGTCCAAACGTCCAGGCGCTTCATCCAGCCGATCTTGGCTGGGTTAAGTGCTACTTCTTGGACGCTTTTCCACTCGACCATGGTAACCCTGGAGAAAATTTTTAAGAATTCAAAACCTAATGCCAAACATCCAGGCCCTTCATCTAGCCAATCTTGGCCGTGAAAGGTGCTACTTCTTGGACTCTTTTCAATCTAACCCCAGCCACCCTGGAGGAAATGTTTTAATTTTCAAAGACTGAGTCCAGTTTTTTTTTTTAATTTTTAATTTTCAAAGCTAAAGTCCAAACGACCAGGCACTTCATCCAGCCGATCTTAGCTGGGTTAAGTGCTACTTCTGGACGCTTTTCCACTCGACCATGGTAACCCTGGAGAAATTTTTTAAGAATTCAAAACTTAATGCCAAACATATAGGCTTCATCTAGCCAATCTTTTTCCGTGAAAGGTGCTACTTCTTGGACTCTTTTCCACTCAACCCTTGCCACCCTGGAGGAATTTTTTAAATCTTTAAAGCGAAAGTCCAAACGTCCAGGCGCTTCTTCCAGCCGATCTTGGCTGGGTTAAGTGCTACTTCTTGGACACTTTTCCACTCGACCATGGTAACCCTGGAGAAAAATTTTAAGAATTGAAAACTTAATGCCAAACATCCAGGCGCTTCATCTAGCCAATTTTGGCCGTGAAAGGTGCTACTTCTTGGACTCTTTTCCATTCAACCCCTGCCACCCTGGAGGAAATTTTTTAATTTTCAAAACCTGAGTCCAGATATCTAGGCACTTCATCCAGCCGATCTTGGCTGGGTTAAGTGCTACTTTTGGACGCCTTTCCACTCGACCATGCTAACCCTGGAGAAAATTTTTAAGAATTCAAAACTTAATGCCAAACATCCAGGCTTCATCTAACCAATCTAGGCCGTGAAAGGTGCTACTTCTTGGACTCTTTTCCATTCAACCCTGCCACCCTGGAGGAAAGTTTTTAATTTTTAAAGCGAAAGTCCAAACGTCCAGGCGCTTTATCCAGCCGATCTTGGCTGGGTTAAGTGCTACTTCTTGGACTCTTTTCCATTCAACCATGGTAACCCTGGAGAAAATTTTTAAGAATTCAAAACCTAATGCCAAACATCCAGGCCCTTCATCTAGCCAATCTTGGCCGTGAAAGGTGCTACTTCTTGGACTCTTTTCAATCCAACCCCAGCCACCCTGGAGGAAATATTTTAATTTTCAAAGACTGAGTCCAGTTTTTTTTTAATTTTTAATTTTCAAAGCTAAAGTCCAACGTCCAGGCACTTCATCCAGCCGATCTTGGCTGGGTTAAGTGCTACTTCTTGACGCTTTTCCACTCGACCATGATAACCCTGGAGAAATTTTTAAGAATTCAAAACTTAATGCCAAACATCCAGGCTTCATCTAACCAATCTTGGCCGTGAAAGGTGCTACTTCTTGGACTCTTTTCCATTCAACCCCTGCCACCCTGGAGGAAATTTTTTAATTTTCAAAGCCTGAGTCCAGATATCTAGGCGCTTCATCCAGCCGATCTTGGCTGGGTGAAGTGCTACTTCTGGCCACTTTACCACTCGACCATGGTAACCCTGGAGAAAATTTTTAAGAATTCAAAACTTAATGCCAAACATCCAGGCGCTTCATCTAGCCAATCTTGGCCGTGAAAGGTGCTACTTCTTGGACTCTTTTCCATTCAACCCCTGCCACCCTGGAGGAAATTTTTTAATTTTCAAAACCTGAGACCCGATATCTAGGTGCTTCATCCAGCCGATCTTGGCTGGGTTAAGTGCTACTTCTAGGACGCTTTTCCACTCGACCATGGTAACCCTGGAGAAAATTTTTAAGAATTCAAAACATAATGCCAAACATCCAGGCACTTCATCTAGCCAATCTTGGCGTGAAAGGTGCTACTTCTTGGACTCTTTTCCATTAACAAGTGCCACCCTGGAGGAAATTTTTAATTTTCAAAACCTGAGTCCAGATATCTAGGCGCTTCATCCAGTCGATCTTGGCTGTGTTAAGTGCTACTTCTTGGGACGCTTTTCCACTCGACCATGGTAACCCTGGAGAAAATTTTTAAGAATTCAAAACTTAATGCCAAACATCCAGGCTTCATCTAACCAATCTTGGCCATGAAAGGTGCTACTACTTGGACTCTTTTCCATTCAACCCCTGCCACCCTGGAGGAAATTTTTTAATTTTCAAAGCGAAAGTCCAAACGTCCAGGCGCTTCATCCAGCCAATCTTGGCTGGGTTAAGTGCTACTTCCTGGGACGCTTTTCCACTCGACCATGGTAACCCTGGAGAAAATTTTTAAGAATTCAAAACCTAATGCCAAACATCCAGGCCCTTCATCTAGCCAATCTTGGCCGTGAAAGTGCTACTTCTTGGACTCTTTTCCATTCAACCCCAGCCACCCTGGAGGAACTATTTTAATTTTCAAAGACTGAGTCCAGTTTTTTTAGTTTTTAATTTTCAAAGCTAAAGTCCAAACGTCCAGGCACTTCATCCAGCCGATCTTGGCTGGGTTAAGTGCTACTTCTTGACGCTTTTCCACTCGACCATGGTAACCCTGGGGAAAATTTTTAAGAGTTCAAAACTTAATGCCAAACATCCAGGCCCTTCATCTAGCCAATCTTGGCCGTGAAAGGTGCTACTTCTTGACTCCTTTCCTTTCAACCCCTGCCACCCTGGAGAACATTTTTAAATTTTCAAAGCAAAAGTCCAAAAAGTCCAGGCGCTTCATCCAGCCGATCTTGGCTGGGTTAAGTGCTACTTCTTGGACGCTTTACCACTCGACCATGGTAACCCTGGAGGAATTTTTTTATTTTTCTAAACCTGAGTCCAGATATCTAGGCGCTTCATCCGGCCGGTCTTGGCTGGGTTAAGTGCTACTTCTTGACGCTTTTCCACTCGACCATGGTAAGCCTGGAGAAAATTTTTAAGAATTCAAAACTTAATGCCAAACATCCAGGCGCTTCATCTTGCCAATCTTGGCCGTGAAAGGTGCTACTTCTTGGACTCCTTTCCTTTCAACCCCTGCCACCCTGGAGAAAATGTTTAAATTTTCAAAGCAAAAGTCCAAAAGTCCAGGCGCTTCATCCAGCCGATCTTGGCTGGGTTAAGTGCTACTACTTCTGGACGCTTTACCACTCGACCATGGTAACCCTGGAGGAAATTTTTTATTTTTCTAAACCTGAGTCCAGATATCTAGGCGCTTCATCCGGCCGGTCTTGGCTGGGTTAAGTGCTACTTCTTGGATGCTTTTCCACTCGACCATGGTAAGCCTGGAGAAAATTTTTAAGAATTCAAAACTTAATGCCAAACATCCAGGCTTCATCTAGCCAATCTTGGCCGTGAAAGGTGCTACTTCTTGGACTCTTTTCCATTCAACCCCTGCCACCCTGGAGGAAATTTTTTAATTTTCAAAGCCTGAGTCCAGATATCTAGGCGCTTCATCCAGCCGATCTTGGCTGGGTGAAGTGCTACTTCTTGGCCACTTTACCACTCGACCATGGTAACCCTGGAGAAAATTTTTAAGAATTCAAAACTTAATGCCAAACATCCAGGCGCTTCATCTAGCCAATCTTGGCCGTGAAAGGTGCTACTTCTTGGACTCTTTTCCATTCAACCCCTGCCACCCTGGAGGAAATTTTTTAATTTTCAAAACCTGAGACCCGATATCTAGGTGCTTCATCCAGCCGATCTTGGCTGGGTTAAGTGCTACTTCTAGGACGCTTTTCCACTCGACCATGGTAACCCTGGAGAAAATTTTTAAGAATTCAAAACATAATGCCAAACATCCAGGCACTTCATCTAGCCAATCTTGGCCGTGAAAGGTGCTACTTCTTGGACTCTTTTCCATTAACAAGTGCCACCCTGGAGGAAATTTTTTAATTTTCAAAACCTGAGTCCAGATATCTAGGCGCTTCATCCAGTCGATCTTGGCTGTGTTAAGTGCTACTTCTTGGGACGCTTTTCCACTCGACCATGGTAACCCTGGAGAAAATTTTTAAGAATTCAAAACTTAATGCCAAACATCCAGGCTTCATCTAACCAATCTTGGCCATGAAAGGTGCTACTACTTGGACTCTTTTCCATTCAACCCCTGCCACCCTGGAGGAAATTTTTTAATTTTCAAAGCGAAAGTCCAAACGTCCAGGCGCTTCATCCAGCCGATCTTGGCTGGGTTAAGTGCTACTTCCTGACGCGCTTTCCACTCGACCATGGTAACCCTGGAGAAAATTTTTAAGAATTCAAAACCTAATGCCAAACATCCAGGCCCTTCATCTAGCCAATCTTGGCCGTGAAAGGTGCTACTTCTTGGACTCTTTTCCATTCAACCCCAGCCACCCTGGAGGAAATATTTTAATTTTCAAAGACTGAGTCCAGTTTTTTTAGTTTTTAATTTTCAAAGCTAAAGTCCAAACGTCCAGGCACTTCATCCAGCCGATCTTGGCTGGGTTAAGTGCTACTTCTTGGACGCTTTTCCACTCGACCATGGTAACCCTGGGGAAAATTTTTAAGAATTCAAAACTTAATGCCAAACATCCAGGCCCTTCATCTAGCCAATCTTGGCCGTGAAAGGTGCTACTTCTTGGACTCCTTTCCTTTCAACCCCTGCCACCCTGGAGAACATTTTTAAATTTTCAAAGCAAAAAGACCAAAAAGTCCAGGCGCTTCATCCAGCCGATCTTGGCTGGGTTAAGTGCTACTTCTTGGACGCTTTACCACTCGACCATGGTAACCCTGGAGGAAATTTTTTCTTTTTCTAAACCTGAGTCCAGATATCTAGGCGCTTCATCCGGCCGGTCTTGGCTGGGTTAAGTGCTACTTCTTGGACGCTTTTCCACTCGACCATGGTAAGCCTGGAGAAAATTTTTAAGAATTCAAAACTTAATGCCAAACATCCAGGCGCTTCATCTTGCCAATCTTGGCCGTGAAAGGTGCTACTTCTTGGACTCCTTTCCTTTCAACCCCTGCCACCCTGAGAAAATGTTTAAATTTTCAAAGCAAAAGTCCAAAAGTCCAGGCGCTTCATCCAGCCGATCTTGGCTGGGTTAAGTGCTACTTCTTGGACGCTTTACCACTCGACCATGGTAACCCTGGAGGAAATTTTTTTATTTTTCTAAACCTGAGTCCAGATATCTAGGCGCTTCATCCGGCCGGTCTTGGCTGGGTTAAGTGCTACTTCTTGGACGCTTTTCCACTCGACCATGGTAAGCCTGGAGAAAATTTTTAAGAATTCAAAACTTAATGCCAAACATCCAGGCTTCATCTAGCCAATCTTGGCCGTCAAAGGTGCTACTTCTTGGACTCTTTTCCATTCAACCCCTGCCAGCCTGGAGAAAATTTTCAAATTTTCAAAGCGAAAGTCGAAACGTCCAGGCACTTCATTCAGCCGATCAAGGCTGGGTTAAGTGCTACTTCTTGGACGCTTTTCCACTCGACCATGGTAACCCTGGAGAAAAGTTTTAAGAATTCCAATCTTAATGCCAAACATCCAGGTGCTTCATCTAGCCAATCTTGGCCGTGAAAGGTGCTACTTCTTGGACTCTTTTCCATTGAACCGCTGCCTGCCTGGAGGAAATTTTCAAATTTTCAAAGCGAAAGTCCAAACGTCCAAGCACTTCATTGAGCCGATCTTGGCTGGGTTAAGTGCTACTTCTTGGACGCTTTTCCACTCGACCAGGGTAACACTGAGAAAATTTTTAAGAATTCAAAACTTAATGCCAAACATCCAGGCTTCATCTAACCAATCTTTTCCGTGAAAGGTGCTACTTCTTGGACTCATTTCCACTCAACCCTTGCCACCCTGGAGGAAATTTTTAAAGCGAAAGTCCAAACGTTCAGGCACTTTATCCAGCCGATCTTGGCTGGGTTAAGTGCTACTTTGGACTCTTTTCCATTCAACCCCTGCCACCCTGGAGGAAATTTTTAATTTTCAAAGCGAAAGTCCAAACGTCCAGGCGCTTCATCCAGCCGATCTTGGCTGGGTTAAGTGCTACTTCTTGGGCGCTTTTCCACTCGACCATGGTAACCCTGGAAAAATTTTTAAGAATTCAAAACTTAATGCCAAACATCCAGGCTTCATCTAACCAATCTTGGCGTGAAAGGTGCTACTTCTTGAACTCTTTTCCGTTCAACCCCTTGCCACCCTGGAGGAATTTTTTTAATTTTCAAAACCTGAGTTCAGATATCTAGGCGCTTCATCCAGCCGATCTTGGCTGGGTTAAGTGCTACTTCTTGACGCTTTACCACTCGACCACGGTAACCCTGGAGAAAATTTTTAAGAATTCAAAACTTAATGCCAAACATCCAGGCTTCATCTAACCAATCTTGGCCGTGAAAGGTGCTACTTCTTGAACTCTTTTCCGTTCAACCCCTTGCCACCCTGGAGGAATTTTTTTAATTTTCAAAACCTGAGTTCAGATATCTAGGCGCTTCATCCAGCCGATCTTGGCTGGGTTAAGTGCTACTTCTTGGACGCTTTACCACTCGACCACGGTAACCCTGGAGAAAATTTTTAAGAATTCAAAACTTAATGCCAAACATCCAGGCTTCATCTAACCAATCTTGGCCGTGAAAGGTGCTACTTCTTGAACTCTTTTCCGTTCAACCCCTTGCCACCCTGGAGGAATTTTTTTAATTTTCAAAACCTGAGTTCAGATATCTAGGCGCTTCATCCAGCCGATCTTGGCTGGGTTAAGTGCTACTTCTTGACGCTTTACCACTCGACCACGGTAACCCTGGAGAAAATTTTTAAGAATTCAAAACTTAATGCCAAACATCCAGGCTTCATCTAACCAATCTTGGCCGTGAAAGGTGCTACTTCTTGAACTCTTTTCCGTTCAACCCCTTGCCACCCTGGAGGAATTTTTTTTAATTTTCAAAACCTGAGTTCAGATATCTAGGCGCTTCATCCAGCCGATCTTGGCTGGAGTTAAGTGCTACTTCTTGGACGCTTTACCACTCGACCACGGTAACCCTGGAGAAAATTTTTAAGAATTCAAAACTTAATGCCAAACATCCAGGCTTCATCTAACCAATCTTGGCCGTGAAAGGTGCTACTTCTTGAACTCTTTTCCGTTCAACCCCTTGCCACCCTGGAGGAATTTTTTTTTAATTTTCAAAACCTGAGTTCAGATATCTAGGCGCTTCATCCAGCCAATCTTGGCTGGGTTAAGTGCTACTTCTTGGACGCTTTACCACTCGACCACGGTAACCCTGGAGAAAATTTTTAAGAATTCAAAACTTAATGCCAAACATCCAGGCTTCATCTAACCAATCTTGGCGTGAAAGGTGCTACTTCTTGAACTCTTTTCCGTTCAACCCTTGCCACCCTGGAGGAATTTTTTTTAATTTTCAAAACCTGAGTTCAGATATCTAGGCGCTTCATCCAGCCGATCTTGGCTGGGTTAAGTGCTACTTCTTGGACGCTTTACCACTCGACCACGGTAACCCTGGAGAAAATTTTTAAGAATTCAAAACTTAATGCCAAACATCCAGGCTTCATCTAACCAATCTTGGCCGTGAAAGGTGCTACTTCTTGAACTCTTTTCCGTTCAACCCCTTGCCACCCTGGAGGAATTTTTTTTAATTTTCAAAACCTGAGTTCAGATATCTAGGCGCTTCATCCAGCCGATCTTGGCTGGGTTAAGTGCTACTTCTTGGACGCTTTACCACTCGACCACGGTAACCCTGGAGAAAATTTTTAAGAATTCAAAACTTAATGTCAAACATCCAGGCTTCATCTAACCAATCTTGGCCGTGAAAGGTGCTACTTCTTGAACTCTTTTCCGTTCAACCCCTTGCCACCCTGGAGGAATTTTTTTTAATTTTCAAAACCTGAGTTCAGATATCTAGGCGCTTCATCCAGCCGATCTTGGCTGGGTTAAGTGCTACTTCTTGGACGCTTTACCCACTCGACCACGGTAACCCTGGAGAAAATTTTTAAGAATTCAAAACTTAATGCCAAACATCCAGGCTTCATCTAACCAATCTTGGCCGTGAAAGGTGCTACTTCTTGAACTCTTTTCCGTTCAACCCCTTGCCACCCTGGAGGAATTTTTTTTAATTTTCAAAACCTGAGTCCAGATATCTAGGCGCTTCATCCGGCCGGTCTTGGCTGGGTTAAGTGCTACTTCTTGGACGCTTTTCCACTCGACCATGGTAAGCCTGGAGAAAATTTTTAAGAATTCAAAACCTAATGCCAAACATCCAGGCGCTTCATCTTGCCAATCTTGGCCGTGAAAGGTGCTACTTCTTGGACTCCTTTCCTTTCAACCCCTGCCACCCTGGAGAAAATTTTTTAATTTTCTAAGCAAAAGTCCAAAAAGTCCAGGCGCTTCATCCAGCCGATCTTGGCTGGGTTAAGTGCTACTTCTTGGACGCTTTACCCACTCGACCATGGTAACCCTGGAGGAAATTTTTTATTTTTCTAAACCTGAGTCCAGATATCTAGGCGCTTCATCCGGCCGGTCTTGGCTGGGTTAAGTGCTACTTCTTGGACGCTTTTCCACTCGACCATGGTAAGCCTGGAGAAAATTTTTAAGAATTCAAAACTTAATGCCAAACATCCAGGCTTCACCTAGCCAATCTTGGCCGTGAAAGGTGCTACTTCTTGGACTCTTTTCCATTCAACCCCTGCCAGCCTGGAGGAAATTTTCAAATTTTCAAAGCGAAAGTCGAAAAACGTCCAGGCACTTCATTCAGCCGATCTTGGCTGGGTTAAGTGCTACTTCTTGGATGCTTTTCCACTCGACCATGGTAACCCTGGAGAAAATTTTTAAGAATTCCAATCTTAATGCTAAACATCCAGGTGCTTCATCTAGCCAATCTTGGCCGTGAAAGGTGCTACTTCTTGGACTCCTTTCCTTTCAACCCCTGCCACCCTGGAGAAAATTTTTAAATTTTCAAAGCAAAAGTCCAGATATCTAGGCGCTTCATCCAGCCGGTCTTGGCTGGGTTAAGTGCTACTTCTTGGACGCTTTTCCACTCGACCATGGTAACCCTGGAGAAAATTTTTAAGAATTCAAAACTTAATGCCAAACATCCAGGCTTCATCTAACCAATCTTGGCCGTGAAAGGTGCTACTTCTTGAACTCTTTTCCGTTCAACCCCTTGCCACCCTGGAGGAATTTTTTTTAATTTTCAAAACCTGAGTTCAGATATCTAGGCGCTTCATCCAGCCGATCTTGGCTGGGTTAAGTGCTACTTCTTGGACGCTTTTCCACTCGACCATGGTAACCCTGGAGAAATTTTTAAGAATTCAAAACTTAATGCCAAACATCCAGGCGCTTCATCTAGCCAATCTTGGCCGTGAAAGGTGCTACTTTTGGACTCTTTTCCATTCAACCCCTGCCACCCTGGAGGAAACTTTTAAATTTTCAAAGCAAAAGTCAAAACATCCAGGCGCTTCATCCAGGCGATCTTGGCTAGGTTAAGTGCTACTTCTTGGACTCTTTTCCATTCAACCCCTGCCACCCTGGAGAAATTTTTAATTTTCAGAGCCTGAGTCCAGATATCTGGCGCTTTATCCAGCCGATCTTGGCTGGGTTAAGTGCTACTTCTTGGACGCTTTACCACTCGACCATGGTAACCCTGGAGAAAATTTTTAAGAATTCAAAACTTAATGCCAAACATCCAGGCTTCATCTAACCAATCTTGGCGTGAAAGGTGCTACTTCTTGAACTCTTTTACGTTCAACCCCTTGCCACCCTGGAGGAATTTTTTTAATTTTCAAAACCTGAGTTCAGATATCTAGGCGCTTCATCCAGCCGATCTTGGCTGGGTTAAGTGCTACTTCTTGGACAGCTTTTCCACTCGACCATGGTAACCCTGGAGAAATTTTTAAGAATTCAAAACTTAATGCCAAACATCCAGGCGCTTCATCTAGCCAATCTTGGCCGTGAAAGGTGCTACTTTTGGACTCTTTTCCATTCAACCCCTGCCACCCTGGAGGAAAGTTTTAAATTTTCAAAGCAAAAGTCAAAACATCCAGGCGCTTCATCCAGCCGCTCTTGGCTGGGTTAAGTGCTACTTCTTGGATGCTTTTTCACTCGACCATGGTAACCCTGGAAAAATTTTAAGAATTCAAAACATAATGCCAAACATCCAGGCACTTCATCTAGCCAATCTTGGCCGTGAAAGGTGCTACTTCTTGGACTCTTTTCCATTAAACAAGTGCCACCCTGGAGGAAATTTTTTAATTTTCAAAACCTGAGTCCAGATATCTAGGCGCTTCATCCAGCCGATCTTGGCTGGGTTAAGTGCTACTTCTTACACGCTTTTCCACTCGACCATGGTAACCCTGGAGAAAATTTTTAAGAATTCAAAACTTAATGCCAAACATCCAGGTGCTTCATCTAGCCAATCTTGGCCGTGAAAGGTGCTACTTCTTGGACTCTTTTCCATTCAACTCCTGCCAGCCTGGAGGAAATTTTTTAATTTTCAAAGACTGAGTCCAGATATCTAGGCGCTTCATCCAGCCAATCTTGGCTGGGTTAAGTGCTACTTCTTGGACGCTTTTCCACTCGACCATGGTAACCCTGGAGAAAATTTTTAAGAATTCAAAACTTAATGCCAAACATCCAGGCGCTTCATCTAGCCAATCTTGGCCGTGAATGGTGCTACTTCTTGGACTCTTTTCCATTCAAGCCCTGCCACCCTGGAGAAATTTTTTAATTTTCAAAGCAAAAGTCCAAACGTCCAGGCGCTTCATCCAGCCGATCTTGGCTAGGTTAAGTGCTACTTCTTGGACGCTTTTCCACTCGATCATGGTAACCCTGGAGAAAATTTTTAAGAATTCAAAACTTAATGCCAAACATCCAGGCTTCATCTAACCAATCTTGGCCGTGAAAGGTGCTACTTCTTGGACTCTTTTCCATTCAACCCCTGCCACCCTGGAGGGAATTTTTTAATTTTCAAAACCTGAATCCAGATATCTAGGCGCTTCATCCAGCCGATCTTGGCTGGGTTAAGTGCTACTTCTTACACACTTTTCCACTCGACCATGGTAACCCTGGAGAAAATTTTTAAGAATTCAAAACTTAATGCCAAACATCCAGGCGCTTCATCTAGCCAATCTTGGCCGTGAAAGGTGCTACTTCTTGGACTGTTTTCCATTCAACCCTTGCCACCCTGGAGGAAATTTTTTAATTTTCAAAGACTGAGTCCAGATATCTAGGCGCTTCATCCAGCCGATCTTGGCTGGGTTAAGTGCTACTTCTTGGACGCTTTTCCACTCGACCATGGTAACCCTGGAGAAAATTTTTAAGAATTCAAAACTTAATGCCAAACATCCAGGCTTCATCTAACCAATCTTGGCCGTGAAAGGTGCTACTTCTTGGACTCTTTTGCATTCAACCCCTGCCACCCTGGAGGGAATTTTTAATTTTCAAAACCTGAATCCAGATATCTAGGCGCTTCATCCAGCCGATCTTGGCTGGGTTAAGTGCTACTTCTTACACACTTTTCCACTCGACCATGGTAACCCTGGAAAATTTTTAAGAATTCAAAACTTAATGCCAAACATCCAGGCGCTTCATCTAGCCAATCTTGGCCGTGAAAGGTGCTACTTCTTGGACTGTTTTCCATTCAACCCTTGCCACCCTGGAGGAAATTTTTAATTTTCAAAGACTGAGTCCAGATATCTAGGCGCTTCATCCAGCCGATCTTGGCTGGGTTAAGTGCTACTTCTTGGACGCTTTTCCACTCGACCATGGTAACCCTGGAGAAAATTTTTAAGAATTCAAAACTTAATGCCAAACATATAGGCTTCATCTAGCCAATCTTTTCCGTGAAAGGTGCTACTTCTTGGACTCTTTCCACTCAACCCTTGCCACCCTGGAGGAATTTTTTTAAATCTTTAAAGCGAAAGTCCAAACGTCCAGGCGCTTCATCCAGCCGATCTTGGCTGGGTTAAGTGCTACTTCTTGACACTTTTCCACTCGACCATGGTAACCCTGGAGAAAAATTTTAAGAATTGAAAACTTAATGCCAAACATCCAGGCGCTTCATCTAGCCAATTTTGGCCGTGAAAGGTGCTACTTCTTGGACTCTTTTCCATTCAACCCCTGCCACCCTGGAGAAATTTTTAATTTAAAAACCTGAGTCCAGATATCTAGGCACTTCATCCAGCCGATCTTGGCTGGGTTAAGTGCTACTTTTTGGACGCCTTTCCACTCGACCATGCTAACCCTGGAGAAAATTTTTAAGAATTCAAAACTTAATGCCAAACATCCAGGCTTCATCTAGCCAATCTTGGCCGTGAAAGGTGCTACTTCTTGGACTCTTTTCCATTCAACCCCTGCCACCCTGGAGAAAGTTTTTAATTTTTAAAGCGAAAGTCCAAACGTCCAGGCGCTTCATCAAGCCGATCTTGGCAGGGTTAAGTGCTACTTCTTGGACGCTTTTCCACTCGACCATGATAACCCTGGAGAAGATTTTAAGAATTCAAAACTTAATGCCAAACATCCAGGCTTCATCTAACCAATCTTGGCCGTGAAAGGTGCTACTTCTTGGACTCTTTCCATTCAACCCCTGCCACCCTGGAAGAAATTTTTAATTTTCAAAGCCTGAGTCCAGATATCTAGGCGCTTCATCCAGCCGATCTTGGCTGGGTTAAGTGCTACTTCTTGGCCACTTTACCACTCGACCATGGTAACCCTGGAGAAAATTTTTAAGAATTCTAAACTTAATGCCAAACATCCAGGCGCTTCATCTAGCCAATCTTGGCCGTGAAAGGTGCTACTTCTTGTACTCTTTTCCATTCAACCCTGCCACCCTGGAGGAAATTTTTAATTTTCAAAACCTGAGTCCCGATATCTAGGTGCTTCATCCAGCCGATCTTGGCTGGGTTAAGTGCTACTTCTAGGAGCGCTTTTCCACTCGACCATGGTAACCCTGGAGAAAATTTTTAAGAATTCAAAACTTAATGCCAAACATCCAGGCGCTTCATCTAGCCAATCTTGGCGTGAAAGGTGCTACTTCTTGGACTCTTTTCCATTCAAACCCTGCCACCCTGGAGAAATTTTTAAATTTTCAAAACCTGAGTTCAGATATCTAGGCGCTTCATCCAGCCGATCTTGGCGGGGTTAAGTGCTATTTCTTAGATGCTTTTCCACTCGACCATGGTAACCCTGGAGAAAATTTTTAAGAACTCAAAACTTAATGCAAAACATCCAGGCTTCATCTAACCAATCTTGGCCGTGAAAAGTGCTACTTCTTGAACTCTTTCCGTTCAACCCTTGCCACCCTGGAGGAATTTTTTTAATTTTCAAAACCTGAGTTCAGATATCTAGGCGCTTCATCCAGCCGATCTTGGCTGGGTTAAGTGCTACTTCTTGGACGCTTTTCCACTCGACCATGGTAACCCTGGAGAAAATTTTTAAGAATTCAAAACTTAATGCCTAACATCCAGGCGCTTCATCTAGCCAATCTTGGCCGTGAAAGGTGCTACTTCTTGCACTCTTTTCCATTCAACCCCTGCCACCCTGGAGAAATTTTTAATTTTCAAAGCCTGAGACCAGATATCTAGGCGCTTCATTCAGCCGCTCTTGGCTGGGTTAAGTGCTACTTCTTGGATGCTTTTTCACTCGACCATGGTAACCCTGGAGAAAATTTTTAAGAATTCAAAACATGATGCCAAACATCCAGGCACTTCATCTAGCCAATCTTGGCCGTGAAAGGTGCTACTTCTTGGACTCTTTTCCATTAAACAAGTGCCACCCTGGAGGAAATTTTTAATTTTCAAAACCTGAGTCCAGATATCTAGGCGCTTCATCCAGTCGATCTTGGCTGTGTTAAGTGCTACTTCTTGGGACGCTTTTCCACACTCGACCATGGTAACCCTGGAGAAAATTTTTAAGAATTCAAAACTTAATGCCAAACATCCAGGCTTCATCTAACCAATCTTGGCCATGAAAGGTGCTACTACTTGGACTCTTTTCCATTCAACCCCTGCCACCCTGGAAGAAATTTTTAATTTTCAAAGCGAAAGTCCAAACGTCCAGGCACTTCATCCAGCCGATCTTGGCTGGGTTAAGTGCTACTTCTTGGACGCTTTTCCACTCGACCATGGTAACCCTGGGGAAAATTTTTAAGAATTCAAAACTTAATGCCAAACATCCAGGCCCTTCATCTAGCCAATCTTGGCCGTGAAAGGTGCTACTTCTTGGACTCTTTTCCATTCAACCCCTGCCACTCTGGAGAAATTTTTTAATTTTCAAAACCTGAGTCCAGATATCTAGGCGCTTCATCCAGCCAATCTTGGCGGGGTTAAGTGCTATTTCTTAGACGCTTTTCCACTCGACCATGGTAACCCTGGAGAAATTTTTAAGAATTCAAAACTTAATGCCAAACATCCAGGCGCTTCATCTTGCCAATCTTGGCCGTGAAAGGTGCTACTTCTTGGACTCCTTTCCTTTCAACCCCTACCACCCTGGAGAAAATTTTTAAATTTTCAAAGCAAAAGTCCAAAAGTCCAGGCGCTTCAACCTGCCGATCTTGGCTGGGTTAAGTGCTACTTCTTGACGCTTTACCACTCGACCATGGTAACCCTGGAGGAAATTTTTTATTTTTCTAAACCTGAGTCCAGATATCTAGGCGCTTCATCCGGCCGGTCTTGGCTGGGTTAAGTGCTACTTCTTGGACGCTTTTCCACTCGACCATGGTAAGCCTGGAGAAAATTTTTAGAATTCAAAACTTAATGCCAAACATCCAGGCTTCACCTAGCCAATCTTGGCCGTGAAAGGTGCTACTTCTTGGACTCTTTTCCATTCAACCCCTGCCAGCCTGGAGGAAATTTTCAAATTTTCAAAGCGAAAGTCAACGTCCAGGCACTTCATTCAGCCGATCTTGGCTGGGTTAAGTGCTACTTCTTGGATGCTTTTCCACTCGACCATGGTAACCCTGGAGAAAATTGTTAAGAATTCCAATCTTAATGCTAAACATCCAGGTGCTTCATCTAGCCAATCTTGGCCGTGAAAGGTGCTACTTCTTGGACTCCTTTCCTTTCAACCCCTGCCACCCTGGAGAAAATTTTTAAATTTTCAAAGCAAAAGTCCAGATATCTAGGGCGCTTCATCCAGCCGGTCTTGGCTGGGTTAAGTGCTACTTCTTGGGCGCTTTTCCACTCGACCATAGTAACCCTGGAGAAAATTTTTAAGAATTCAAAACTTAATGCCAAACATCCAGGCTTCATCTAACCAATCTTGGCCGTGAAAGGTGCTACTTCTTGGATTCTTTTCCATTGAACCGCTGCCAGCCTGGAGAAATTTTCAAATTTTCAAGCGAAAGTCAAACGTCAGGCACTTCATTGAGCCGATCTTGGCTGGGTTAAGTGCTACTTCTTGGACGCTTTTCCACTCGACCAGGGTAACACTGGAGAAAATTTTTAAGAATTCAAAACTTAATGCCAAACATCCAGGCTTCATCTAGCCAATCTTTTCCGTGAAAGGTGCTACTTCTTGGACTCATTTCCACTCAACCGCCCTTGCCACCCTGGAGGAAATTTTTAAGCGAAAGTCCAAGCGTCCAGGCACTTTATCCAGCCGATCTTGGCTGGGTTAAGTGCTACTTCTTGGACGCTTTTCCATTCAACCCCTGCCACCCTGGAGGAAATTTTTAATTTTCAAAACAAAAGTCCAAACATCCAGGCGCTTCATCCTGCCGATCTTGGCTGGGTTAAGTGCTACTTCTTCAGACGCTTTTCCACTCGACCATGGTAACCCTGGAGAAAATTTTTAAGAATTCAAAACTTAATGCCAAACATCCAGGCTTCATCTAACCAATCTTGGCCGTGAAAGGTGCTACTTCTTGAACTCTTTTCCGTTCAACCCCTTGCCACCCTGGAGAATTTTTTTAATTTTCAAAACCTGAGTTCAGATATCTAGGCGCTTCATCCAGCCGATCTTGGCTGGGTTAAGTGCTACTTCTTGGGCGCTTTACCACTCGACCACGGTAACCCTGGAGAAAATTTTAAGAATTCAAAACTTAATGCCAAACATCCAGGCTTCATCTAACCAATCTTGGCCGTGAAAGGTGCTACTTCTTGAACTCTTTTCCGTTCAACCCCTTGCCACCCTGGAGGAATTTTTTAATTTTCAAAACCTGAGTTCAGATATCTAGGCGCTTCATCCAGCCGATCTTGGCTGGGTTAAGTGCTACTTCTTTGACGCTTTACCACTCGACCACGGTAACCCTGGAGAAAATTTTTAAGAATTCAAAACTTAATGCCAAACATCCAGGCTTCATCTAACCAATCTTGGCGTGAAAGGTGCTACTTCTTGAACTCTTTCCGTTCAACCCCTTGCCACCCTGGAGAATTTTTTTAATTTTCAAAACCTGAGTTCAGATATCAGGCGCTTCATCCAGCCGATCTTGGCTGGGTTAAGTGCTACTTCTTGGACGCTTTACCACTCGACCACGGTAACCCTGGAGAAAATTTTTAAGAATTCAAAACTTAATGCCAAACATCCAGGCTTCATCTAACCAATCTTGGCCGTGAAAGGTGCTACTTCTTGAACTCTTTTCCGTTCAACCCCTTGCCACCCTGGAGAATTTTTTTAATTTTCAAAACCTGAGTTCAGATATCTAGGCGCTTCATCCAGCCGATCTTGGCTGGGTTAAGTGCTACTTAACGACGCTTTACCACTCGACCACGGTAACCCTGGAGAAAATTTTTAAGAATTCAAAACTTAATGCCAAACATCCAGGCTTCATCTAACCAATCTTGGCCGTGAAAGGTGCTACTTCTTGAACTCTTTTCCGTTCAACCCCTTGCCACCCTGGAGGAATTTTTTTTAATTTTCAAAGCCTGAGTTCAGATATCTAGGCGCTTCATCCAGCCGATCTTGGCTGGGTTAAGTGCTACTTCTTGGACGCCTTTCCACTCGACCAGGGTAACACTGGAGAAAAATTTTAAGAATTCAAAACTTAATGCCAAACATCCAGGCTTCATCTAACCAATCTTTTCCGTGAAAGGTGCTACTTCTTGGACTCATTTCCACTCAACCCTTGCCACCCTGGAGGAAATTTTTTAAAGCGAAAGTCAAACGTCCAGGCACTTTATCCAGCCGATCTTGGCTGGGTTAAGTGCTACTTCTTGGACTCTTTTCCATTCAACCCCTGCCACCCTGGAGGAAATTTTTAATTTTCAAAGCGAAAGTCAAGCGTCCAGGCGCTTCATCGAGCCGATCTTGGCTGGGTTAAGTGCTACTTCTTGACGCTTTTCCACACTCGACCATGGTAACCCTGGAAAAATTTTTAAGAATTCAAAACTTAATGCCAAACATCCAGGCTCTTCATCTAACCAATCTTGGCCGTGAAAGGTGCCACTTCTTGGACTCTTTTCCATTCAACCCCTGCCACCCTGGAGAAATTTTTTAAATTTTCATAGCAAAGTCCTAACGTCAGGCGCTTCATCCAGGCGATCTTAGCTAGGTTAAGTGCTACTTCTTGGACTCTTTTCCATTCAACCCCTGCCACCCTGGAGGAAATTTTTTAATTTTCAGAGCCTGAGTCCAGATATCTAGGCGCTTCATCCAGCCGATCTTGGCTGGGTTAAGTGCTACTTCTTGAGCGCTTTACCACTCGACCACGGTAACCCTGGAGAAAATTTTTAAGAATTCAAAACTTAATGCCAAACATCCAGGCTTCATCTAACCAATCTTGGCCGTGAAAGGTGCTACTTCTTGAACTCTTTTCCGTTCAACCCCTTGCCACCTGGAGGAATTTTTTTTTAATTTTCAAACCTGAGTTCAGATATCAGGCGCTTCCATCCAGTCCGATCTTGGCTGGGTTAAGTGCTACTAACTTGGACGCTTTACCACTCGACCACGGTAACCCTGAGAAAATTCTTTAAGAATTCAAA
This sequence comes from Puntigrus tetrazona, assembly GCF_018831695.1. Taxonomy (NCBI): domain Eukaryota; kingdom Metazoa; phylum Chordata; class Actinopteri; order Cypriniformes; family Cyprinidae; genus Puntigrus; species Puntigrus tetrazona. The sequence continues at coordinate 1,061,011 of NW_025048726.1, forward strand.
ACTTAATGCCAAACATCCAGGCTTCATCTAACCAATCTTGGCTGTGAAAGGTGCTACTTCTTGAATCCGGCCCTCTTTTCCGCTTGGGCACTTTACCCTCACCACCCTGGAGGAATTTTTTTTAATTTTCAAAACCTGAGTTCAGATATCTAGGCGCTTCATCCAGCCGATCTTGGCTGGGTTAAGTGCTACTTCTTGGACGCTTTTACCACTTGGGCCAACCACTTTGTAACCTCTGAGAAAATTTTTAAGAATTCAAAACTTAATGCCAAACATCCAGGCTTCATCTAACCAATCTTGGCCGTGAAAGGTGCTACTTCTTGAACTCTTTTCCGCTCAACCCTGCCACCCTGGAGGAATTTTTTTAATTTTCAAAACCTGAGTTCAGATATCTAGGGCGCTTCATCCAGCCGATCTTGGCTGGGTTAAGTGCTACTTCTTGGACGCTTTATCACTCGACCACGGTAACCCTGGAGAAAATTTTTAGGAATTCAAAACTTAATGCCAAACATCCAGGCTTCATCTAACCAATCTTGCCGTGAAAGGTGCTACTTCTTGAACTCTTTTCCGTTCAACCCCTTGCCACCCTGGAGGAATTTTTAATTTCAAAACCTGAGTTCAGATATCTAGGTTGCCTTCATCCAGCCGATCTTGGTTAGTTATGCTACTTGG